>NW_026590405.1:1024858-1113720 GCF_907164565.1 Psammomys obesus
TGTGTGTGTGTGTGTGTGTGTGTGTGTGTGTGTGTGTGTGTGTGTGTAATACAAGTGCACATGAGTGTAGATACTAGTGTCTGTGCAGATACCCATGAATGGTATACATTTTCCTACTCATCAGCCCATCTGTTTTTCATGCCCATATTGTTCTCTCCCCACACTGGACTTTCCTATCAGCCCCCACTCTTCCTCTGAGTGCCGGCCAGGACGTTTATCAGAACACAGGAGGGCCAGTGTGGTACTCCCTGTACAGCAATGGGCGAGGATGCTGGGGACTTTGCTGAATTAGGCAGCTCTGATTCTGAGGTACATGACTGAGGTGCCCCAGGAGTTCCCAGAGTTCCCCGATACCTGCCCACTGGGAGCTTATTTCCAAATCTGACACCTCTGGTTACACACACACACACACACTGGTGGAGCTGGAGTCACAGTCAACATTGAAGACTACATTTGCTCACAGGGGTGCCCCCTGCATCCTGCTGGGGTACTTTTACTAAGCAGGAAGCCCCAGCTCTAACAGAATGAAAATTGGCTAGTACCTTGGGTCCTGGGATGCCCACATCTCCCTATGCGGAAAAAGAACAGGATTACAATAAATTCAGACATGTGTATCAATCAGAGAAAAGAAAACCAATGGTCCTATTTCTGCTGATTTTAGGGGTTTCTGGGCCTGTTCCCACCCCAACCCCCATCCTGTCTGTTAGGGATAGAACCGCTGGGAAGCTCAGCAGGGAGGGGAGCCATGAGAGCCCAAGGCCAAAGCATCTCTCCAGGAATGTCTCTCAGAACCTATCAAGTGGAGAGCCCTTTGGGCTTAGCCAAAAACAGACAAGCTCTGGGTATGTAGTTCATTTTAAACAGTGGTTCCTAATCTGTGGCTGTGACCCCTTTGGGGGTCAAATTGACCTTTTCATAGGGGTTGCCTAAGACCATCAGAAAACAGATATTTACATCATGATTCATACACTTATGAGGTAGCAACAAAAATAACTTTATGGTTGATGGTCATGACAACATGAGGAACCGTAACAAAGGGTTGCAGCATCTGGAAGTTTGAGAACCACTGATTTAAAAGGACCTTCTCGGGGTGGGGGTGGGTCTTGCTCATCCCATTTCCAGGAAGTGCCTCCCTCCCTCATCAGTGAGAAGACCACATGGTTAGCAGAGGCTGAACTTGCCTCTGAAGACTTCTATCAATCTAACTAAAGCAAGACCTCAAGTATCGAACCCTTTCAAATCAAATGAAGCACTAATGCCTAAGCTGCTAGTCCTTTTGTAGCAAATATGGAGACCCCGACTTCCAAAGCTGAGGCCGCAGACCGTGTCCATGGCCTCACCCGATAGCAAGCACCCTCCTCAGACCCCCAAGCACACAGTGTCCGCCACCCTCTGGCTACAGGTGTGTGCCAAGTGACATCCACTTAAAGGAGCTGACTTACAACACTGCCTTTCTGGCCGGCCACTCCTGGTGGGCCCTCTTTGCCTGGAGGACCTGGAGGTCCCTGAGGGACAGAAGAACAAAGATGGGCTAGACAGGATCTACGGTGAGCAGGCAAGAGCTGGCACCCAAACTTCCTAAGAGCCAGGATAGAAACTATTCCCCCACAAGGAGCATGCACAGCTCAGAAGGCACCATCACAGAATGGAGATCATTTGTGTGGGCTCGTTCTTCTGAGCTGCTGGTTATGCCGGAGAGCCTGAGGTGGCAGGCTCATGTATCCATCCAGAGTCAGATAGTGGGTCAGCACCCCCAGAATCACAGGGTAACCTACCCCCGCCACCTTCATCCTAAGAGAGACCAAAATGGGAACCACCTCCACCTTGAATGGAGAACGGATTATGGGAGCCCTGAGGTTGATCCGGCAAGAAACCTCACAGGATGCCCCACCCCCGCCCCACCTCCCAGTCAAGAGGGTGCTCTAGGTCAGGGGAGGCAGCAGAACTTACCGGGGGACCAGGAAATCCCGGGGGCCCTTCCTTTCCTGGTACACCAGGAAGGCCTGCAGGTCCTGGAGCGTAGGAGCTGTTGACCCCAAAGCGCCCTGGCTCACCAGGCAGTCCTGGGACACCAGGGGGTCCTGGGGGGCCAGGAAAGCCTCGTGGGCCCTGGGCATGAGAGATACAGTCCATCATAGAATACATGGCCCTGCTGGGCGATGGTCACATCCCCAGCTAGTCTTGTCCTGCCCCCAAGGGGTTCGCCCTCACGCCTTGGGTACCATGCTTTACATGTGCCGTGGGGACAGCGGGGTGCAGCCACTTACTCTGAGGCTCTCCAGGTCTCCACTGAAGCCTGATCCCTCCATGTCGATGAAGGTCTGAGGAGAGGCAAGAGAAGCCATCGCAGGACATTGACTCGCTGTCCTGACTACCAGGCAGCGCCAGCCAGCTAGCTGCCCCCTAACCATCCCACAGATGCCTAAGATGGGAGGTGGGACGAGATGTTTTGCCCTACAGCCTGGCCACCATCCCAAGCATTCTTTTGGACAAACACTATCAGGAGCTAGTTCCTGGGGTTAAGTAACGGGACGTGGCGTAGAGGAGGCCAAGGGTGGAACTTACCAGCTTGTCCTGTCTGAAGGAGGGTCCTGGTGGCCCTGGAGGTCCTGGAGGTCCTCGAGGCCCCATACCAGGATCTCCCTGGGACATAAGACAGATCTGTCACACTGAGGACACGTGGAACCCACTTTTAGTCAGGAACTGAGACAGGAAACAGGCCATACCCTGGTCTGTATACACTTACCTTCTCACCCTTGGGACCCACGTCACCTGGGGTCCCTGGAAAGCCTTGAGGTCCAGTGTCACCCTGGAAGACACAGGTAGGGGCTAGGTAGAGAGAAGCATCTCTCTCCCTTCACAGAATGAATCTTGAGCCCCAAAGGCCCCTCATTCCAGAGCAGGGAGCAGATAGGAGGCAAGCCCTTTAGGGGTTCAGGGAGGCTCAATAAACCAGGAGGAGCCATGTCAACAAAAAGACCCCAAAGAAAAGGCCAGAGTTTAAGAGGGACACCACTGGCTTTAGAGAATAGTGACTGAGTCACACAGTGTCTGGGCGATGGCATGGATCCTCTTCCACTATGGGAACCACAGAGATCCTTGGCAGAGTAGTTGGTAAGTCCACGGTGTGTGTATGTGTTTGAGAGAGAGAGAGAGAAATGCACATGCGTACATGCAAACTCAATGGACACGCTGGGCTCGGGGAAAGCTCCAGTTAGAAAGACTGAGCTTGGGCTGCATGCACTCAGCATGGCTCTCTGTCACGTACAAAGAGCTCCCTGTCGCCCTGACAACATAAGGGACCCCAACTCCTCAGCACTGCAGCCCCTCTCTTGCATGCTGACTTCCCTGCTCTTGGGTGTGCATCCTCCCCTCTGAGGGGCTGCAAACAACGCTTCATGGTTTTGGTAGTCACACGAGCACCGAAATGCACGGGCTTAACTCCCGTTAGCCACCTCAGGCCAGATATAAAACACAACCCAAGTGAAGCAGCTGCCTTCCCACAGCGGCATCTCCGGGAAACCATGGGCCCCGTGTTGGATGCAGGTGGCCTGTGCAGCCTGTGTAAAACACGGGACAGTGTCTGGTGCGGAGAGAAAGCAAACTTACCGGTCTCCCGTCTTCACCGGGGTCACCCTGTAACGTGTAAGAGAAGCCACTATTAATGATAGCTGCAGCCCTGCGGCAGCTACACAAGACTGGACACAGAGACACACCAGCGGTCAAAGCCCTTTTGGTGCGGAGCTGAGAACCAGGAGAGCCATGTGCTGCTGACAGTGTGATGGGCATTTAAAGTTCAGACTTACCATGCTTGGGAGACCGAAAAAGCGAAGAATGCCTAATATGCAAGCCCCTTGCAGCTCACTTCCCTTTTTTCCCTAGACATTGGCATACACCCTCTCTCTGAGACAGGGTTCCTCTGCGTAGCCTTAGCTATCCTGGAACTCGCTCTGTAGACCAGGCTGGCCTGAAACTCACTGAGATCTGGCTGTCTCTGCCCCAAGTGCTGGGATTAAAGGCGTGGGCATGGGCCACCTGACTGAAGACTATTTTAAATTGATCTTGTAAAATGGGCCCTTCTAGTAAGACAATAGGTCCTAAGACTAACTGTTGTTTCTGCCTTTGTAATCAAGCTTGCTTACTCTTCTCAGCGACTAGGGCAGCTGCAAGTCATGTATGGTAAAGTCAGGCCCTGCCTACATGCACAGAGAATACATGTCATCTCATGAGTTTTGACATCATAAGTCTTGGACTACATGATGGCTCTTCGTTGCAAGTCCTGGTGTCATGAGTATCCGGCAGCAGTATTTAACAAAGCTTCTTCTTATTAACATTTATCCATGGTCGTGGTGAATCTCTGTGCAACCCCAGACCCATAACAGACAGTACTTCTGCACCAGAGCTTAGGTCCAGGGCCACCTGGCCTCCATGCTCCAACCACCTTCTAGCTCCTGTGCACGTCAGAAGGGCCAGTGGGAGTCCTAGGATACAAGGATGTTGCTGCTCCGACCCCAAACAACATTCCCAGTAGTCCCGGTCAGAGACCTCGGCTCAGCCCAGATCACAAGGAGAGAGCAGTACTCACCGGTTGGCCATCCCTTCCTGGCGCGCCATCCTTCCCTGGTGGGCCCTGAGGTCCCGGGGGTCCTTGTGCTCCCGGGACAGGTTGTACACTGGGGCTCTGTACCACCGGGCCTGCAGGACCCTGGGGCCCAGCTGGGCCAGGCGGGCCCCGAGCACCTGGCTCTCCCTTTTGTCCTTTCAGACCTCCCTGGGGACAAAGAGGGTACAGGCTGCTGCAACCTGCCTACAAATTCCCCTCACACTGCTGCCACATCCTCTGGGCACTGAATCTCAGAGAGGACTCCAGGGGGGTATGGAGGGAGGGCTCGAGGTAGGGGGATGGGCAGGGTAGGTATGCAGAGGCTTGGTACGCTTCGCTTTGCAAAGGGCAGTAGGCCGGGCGGGAGGTGGGGAGGGGGTGGGCCTGAGGGCTTTGGTAAAGTGAGAGGCGTGGAAGGCATGCCCGGGATGCCCTGGGTCAAGGTCATGGGGAGGTGGCCTCACCTTTAACAAGCCACCTCCATGGTTCTGGACACTCTCATCTCCTGCACCACTTGAGTCTGTGCCAGGAAGGGTCTCAGCTGGGAAGAGAGAGAAGTGGCACTGGCAGGCTTTCAGCAGCCCCAGGCTCTCAGGTTCACTGCCTGAGCTTTATTTTTCCACCCATCAAGGGCGAGGGGAACAAGGCTATGGGAACAGCTACTTGTCTTTCCGCCTACCAAAAGCCCCGAGGACAGGGGCCACGGGAATGGTGAAGGTGAATGACACAAAAAGGCACGCTCACGCGCGCACACACCCACACACCCACACACACACACACACAGAGGCAAACTCCACCCACGCCATTTCCTCTTCTGCAGAACTGTCTGCACATCTGTGGCACTTGTCATGATCTCTGCCCTGAACACTGTGGCGTTTCCCAAGTGCTGGGTTGTCCTTCACAGCTCGGCCACATGCAAGGAGCCCAACTCTGATGGAGGAGTGGTAACCCAACAAACGGCCCACGTTCAGTTCTCCCGTGGCTTCTTCTCTGGGAACAGTAACCACGAGGACACCACCCCAGAACCTCCTGTCGTGTTGGCCTCGCATCTTTCACACGTGCTCAACCCACAAGTGCTGCCGGAGCCAAAGGTCAGCCCACTGCCTAGGGTTGGACTGCCTCTGAGCCAAGAATGGATTTTTATGGATGTGTACAAAACAAACAAAAAAAAAAAAAAAAAAAAAAAAAAAAAAAAAAAAAAAAACACTCAAAGACTTCAAAGGTCAGAAACAGCAGATGCCAGAGACCTTGGTGACCCCGAGCTTGAAGTAGAAGTCTGCCAACTCTACCATTTGCCTTCCCCCGCCTTGGGTATCAGCTATGGTTCGGGAGCTTATTTTCACGAGAACCACATGACAGGTGCTTCCTGAGGTACCATCCTTTTGTGATTAATAAGACGCTTATGGGTGACTCCTGGTGGTGGCTCCTCACAACTTCTCACCAGCAGCAGACAGGATAGAATGTACCATGTCTACGTAGACATCTCCTGGAGACCAGTTCTTGAAGTCAAGAAGACTCTACTTCTTGAACACTATTTCGAGGGATCTAGTGCCCCTTGGCTGGTGCACAGAGGCCCTGTCTTGGGTAAGAATGGACGCTCACACAGCTATTCCTGGCTGAACTCAATACAGTACCTGGCAGGCTTGAGGATCACACTTAAGATTGGCACAGAAAGCATGCTCAGGCCCCTTCCTCATTCTTAGGGTCCTGCGGTGCCACTCCTAGCCCATGAGGCCGAGATCGTTCTGGGGGGAAGGGGGTGTTGCTGATGGTCTTGGGCTCATCTGCTTAGTGAGGAATAAGGCAGATAGGTCCCAGCTCAGGATAACCCCACAGACCGCATCCGTCACAGCCAAACTGCTCCAACTGCAGGAGCCGATCTCCACGTCTGACCACAAGAGGGCAGCATGGGCTCTCGCTGCGGCAGCAAGGCTTTCCTAGAAACCTGACTGTACTGCCTGGGGCAGTATTTAAAACTACGCAAACATTGCTAGGAGAACTCAAACAAGACCTAAACAAAAGGCAACGATGGGTCTTGAGAATCTTTACCAGGACGTCAAGACTGCCAAACTCATCCGCACCAGAACTCCAACAGGCTTTTTCCTTCTCTCTGTGGATGTGTGACCGGCAACAGCCACAGTCCGCAATTCAGGTGACCGCTGAAAACCCCACTGGGGTTGGAAGGCAAAGGGCAGACAGCCTGTCTGAGCTACCCAGTAAAGGCGAGGTCAGGAGAGACAGAGAGATCCATGCCTCAGAGAGAAAGGCAAAGATTCCCAGGCATGGTACAGATGGATAGGCGTGGAAACCCACAGTGCAGAATAGAGTCCAGAAATAGACTCTGTAGAAGGCTCACTTTCCACATCTCAGCTCGGCAGGGAGAAAGGGTCTTTTAACCATGACAGAACAAGGGGTGGGGGGAGGGCAGACAGGTTGGTTTTTTTTGGTTTGGTTTTTTAAGAATTAAAATAGGTCTTTGGAGCACCTTGAGCAGAGTCTTAGATGACACCAGGAGTAAGATCTTTGAACTTCAGCAAAAATTAGTTAAGGTCTGCTCTTCTAAAGATGCTAATTAAGAAAATGAAGGTGGACATTGTGGCTCACACCTGTAATCCTAGCACTTGAGAGGCTGAGACGGGAGGGTTGCATGTTCAAGACCAGCTTAACACACACATATACACACACACAATCACACATATATATACACACATACTCACACACATGAATGCATGGAGCTATCTCTATGTATATAAATAGAGATAGATCTCTCATTATATATCTATATCTATAGATATCTATATATCTATAGCTACCTAGATATAGATAGATAGATAGATAGATAGATAGATAGATAGATAAATAGATAGATAGATAAATGGATACAGCTATCTATATATTTATATAGATATATCCATATCTCCAGAGGGTAGGTTAGGAGGGGAAAGTGAGAGAGAGAATATGAAGACAATGACTGTGACTAAATCCAGAACACCTAAAGAACTCTTCAAAACTCAACAATAAGAACTCATGCAGATCACTGAAGTTTGGCGTAAGATCTAGAGATACACTGAGACATAAGCCCACGGAAAGACGCTCGTTATCATGGTAACGTGAATGAGAGCATGAGGCAGGCCACCTCACAACAGTGACACAGTGATGCCTAAAGACTGCCCTCCTGAGGTGAGGTACAGAGACTCTCACATGCTGGGGTGGGTGGTAAACAGATAAACTACCTGCACAATGGCCCGGTGGGCAGACAGAAGCCCCGAGATAGCTTTCTCTAAAGCCACCTCTAACTGAACACAGCGCATATGCCCATCGCTAGACACGGGCAAATGCATGTGGTCTGTCCGCACGGTGGGTGATAGGGGACCATCGTATAACTGACTGGCTATCATGTGGATGCTCTTTATAAAAGGGACACAGTGCCAAGTAAACTAAGATGATACTTACTGTGTATTTCCCCCACACACATGTGCAGCTCTGGGAAAGGGCCGGCTGCCTGTGGTGACAGAAGCCACAGCAGGGGAGGTGGGGGTGGGCTGCCCAGGGGAGCCGGGCAGAGTAACGGTCAAGTTTTCTCGTCTTCCCTGAGAAAGATGGGCGCTGAGGCAGAGCTCACCTCAAGGCCCGTGGGGCCACACATCGCAGGTGGGATGCAAGTCCCCACTCCTGAGTGGATACTCTCCAGCCTTGTATGACTTAACAAAGGTAGGCAGCCATGGCTGGTGACCAGCGGAAATCTACACCCTGTGTCTCACAACTGTGAGTACTTGAGTCCTGCAGGCTTCAGTCCTCAGAGCCTATGGAAACCACTGTACTTCAATCCCATAGAGTGGTGATGTGGAAGGAGGGATTTATTCTGTTATGGTGCCACATTTGTACCCCAGTAACAGAGGATATCCCAAGACACACAGTTCACTTTTGACATGACACAGGCATTCCCGGACCTGTCTCCCACAGATCAGGAGCCCTGTGCATATCTTCCAGACAGTGGCCTCCATGGGAGACTTGACCAAACCTAAATGCTGATCCATGGCACAGCCTGGGGTAAGGGTGCATTTTCCCCTACACCATACCTCCCTTGAACCAATTCACACTCTTCTAGCAAACTTGATGGCCCTGGACCAGGAGATGGCATCTCTGGAAAGCTTCCTACACATGACAGACAAAGGCAATACAGAGAGAAAGCCTGATGGGAGGATGAAAGACATGTCACAGCTGCCTGGTTCAGAATTCTCCTGGGGCCCAGCCAGGAGCCTGCCTGAACAGGAAGAATGCCTTCTTCTGAGATGGTGGAAGATGGGGACAGTTCTGGCTGTGAAAAAGCCCTCATCCAACACACGCACACAGAGTACATCTAGAAAAGTTTTACCTCCTATAGAATTGACCATGGTTTCTTCCTCCGTTTCTTCTGTTCTGTAATCTTCTGTGGTGCTGCCTCCAGCCAAGGGCGGGGAAGTGACAGGGGGTGGCTGGGGAAGCCTTGGTGGCAGAGGTGTATGCTGCAAGAGGAGAGTAGAAAACCTGGCTCTGTTTCCAGCCGTGCAGCTATCCCGTGCACGTAGGAGCCGGCAATACTGCCTGGCTTTGGGGCTTATGGTTTATGAAATGCTTTACATGCTTTTGAGGAAGATAAGAAAAAAAAAAATCACTCTAGTTGGCATGAATTTCTGCAGAGCCATTTGCTCAACGTCTCCATCAGCCTGGGGGTTGGTGTCATATACCTGGATAGTCCTTAATTCTGGCAAGTGGGACCCACATCGGCATGGCCTGTATTCCTGATGACTTTCTATTAGTAGCTGTGTAGCCCAGGCCCTGGGGAGAACGTTGGCTGAGGTGATGCTGTGAGGCCTGAACAAGGGCCCAGATACTCTTGATGCCACTGTCACAGCACAGACATCACAGACTAGGGTGGACATGGCTTTAACGCCTCCAAAGGGAAGCTTCCACGTGGACCTTCAGATTGGCCAGGCCCTTCAGGGAAGCCCTCACAGTTGCCTGGGTAAGGTCTCTAAGTAGGGCCACAGGTTCCTACTTAGAGAGGGCGGGTCACGAGGAAAGATGAGGTATGAGCACTCAAGCTAGTTATTAGCAATCTCTGGTCTACACACAAGGTGTGGCACTCACAGGCGTATCTGCACTTCCAACATCTGCCATGCCCAGGGTACCCTGTGTAGAGGCAGCAGTTTGCAAATCCAACCCACATTGTGAGGAGGAGGGCTTGTGGCCATCAAGCAACACAGAGGCTATTGGACCATGGGTGGAACATCATTAGGCCACCAACTCACTGGACTGTGTCCAGGAACTCTGTTGGGCAGCAGAATGCAGTGCCAGATGGCCATGGGCCCTGTCCCTAAGACCTGCCCACCCTTACCCCAGTGCACAGATCAAGGAGTCCTCAACACCATTTCTAGGAATGGTGGCAGTGGTCCTTGAGCCTCTTAGCATCTTACAATCTTCTCGGCCCTGATCCCCAAGGTCCACCTTAAAGACAGACTCTGCATTCTAGATGCTGGGGTTACAGAGGCGCCTGGGGGGTTCACTCAAACATTCTTTTCATATCTGGAGTCCCTCTGGGTTCTCGGGACCCCAGACTAGAAAAAGCACACAATATGGCTGTCCAGAAACTTCCTTACAATGTTACTCATCTTGTCCTCGTGTTAGACACAAACCAGTTAGGGTCACGTATCAGCCAACAGCATCAATAAAATGCTGGGTCACCTCTGAGGAGAAAACTCTCTTTAGAGAAGAGCTTCTTGCTCAGGGCAAGAGGCAGTAGAGCCAGAGGGGAGAACAAGACTAACCTCAGACTAGTCCCTGCTAGGCATGTACCTGCATGACAGAGGGATGTCCTACACACCTGTAACAGATAATACGTGCTCCTCCCCTGCCTGAACCAGGGGATGGCCTCACCTCCTCCCTGTGTGTCTTGCTGCTTTCTTCAAAGCCGCTTCCAAAATCTCCAGATGCCTGCAGGGTGTAAGAGAAGTGAGGAAGAAATCAGGACCACCAGAGACCCAATGATAGGACATCAATTGGACAGCAAGCAAGACACCTGCTGGGTCAAAAACAGTCAGACTCGATGCTCAGGCCAGCCAGAAGGTTGTAGGTCAGGCCTGAATACTCCTGTCACGTGACATGGCTGTTCTTTCTTGGGATGCCATCCTTAGGGGACAGGCAAGGCAGTGGGCAGGTAACCTAAGAAACCCCAGTCCAGACTGGCACTGGAGAAGTATACACAGAGGGCAGCTGCTTCACAATCCTGTCCCTGCCTATCACCTGCCTGGACTGGCTGCCTTCACGCTCTCTCTTCCCTGCAGCTTCCAGGAGCCCCGGGGAGGCCAGGGGCCAGCCATTCGTCCCACTAGGGAATGGAACTTAATATAAACCCAAAGGTGAAACCCCACCTGGGCCCACAGAACCCATAGTGAGAGCTCAGCGTCAAGGCGGCCCGGGTGGGATGGGTATGCAGAGAGCCAGCATGGGCAGCCTGTGTGCCTGCTCATTGGGCGGCACGCTCAGGAGTGAACATTACCCATCCAGCATCAGCCGTGCGCTAGAGCTAGTTAGTACTTGGTACTAGAAAGAAGCCAGTTACGTTTCTGATTTCCCTCCTGGAAAAAGTAACAGGTTTCCCGGGTAAGATAGAAAAGCACAAGTGTAAGGCAGACATACAACACAGCCGGGGTCTACTCAAGAGGAACTAGTGATGGGGGCGTTGTGATGTCCTTGGGGGGGGGGTGTCCCAATCCTGTCCTCAGGTAACAGGTAGATTGTTTCTTTGGATATCATGATA
Organism: Psammomys obesus; assembly: GCF_907164565.1. NCBI lineage: Eukaryota > Metazoa > Chordata > Mammalia > Rodentia > Muridae > Psammomys > Psammomys obesus. The sequence goes on from NW_026590405.1 coordinate 1,036,261, forward strand.
TTGTCCACAAGCACACACAGACAACAGGGGCACACACAGACAACACGGTACGTACAGATCACACCACATACACCCCACATGGAAAAGAGACCCCACATGGCATACATAGCACATCAAGAGACACACACATCACACGAAAGGCAGATGTGACCTCCCTCCCTGTAAACGCACATCGTACAAAACCAAGAACACATTCACTTCCGGAAGTGGGACCCCCTCTATCACACTCTGTCACCGTGGGTTGGTCTCTGACATTTACATTTCCCCAGCTTTTCTGAAACGGCAATTTGAAGCAGGGGGAGGTGTCTGAAGACAGGTTCCTGGTGCCCCACTGGCATCTTTTGGCTTTTCCCAGCCTCCTCACACCACCACAGTCACTCACCCTGTCTTCGTCATCGTCATCTTCGTCCAAGCAGTGCACAGGGCTCACCCGGGGGGTGCTGCGTACCTTCAGCTCCGCGATCATCCCCTAGACGGAGGCAGAAGGTCACTGGTTTGAAAATGAAACGCAGCCCGCTCGGTGGATCGGGTGTTTGAACCCCCGGCTGTGAGCTGGTGGCACTGTTCGGGAAGGCTGTGGAATCTTTAGGGGTTGGAGACTCATGGAAGGGACTGAGTTACCAGGAGACTGCCCTGACATGTGACAGCCCCACCCTATTTTTTTTGTTCGATCTCTGCTTCCTGACTGAAGTGTGACCTGCCGCCTCACGCCTCATGTCACCAGGCTGTCCCTCACTGTCACACAGACAGTCTCAAACCGCCAGCCACAATAAGCACCTGCCTCCCTTTCTTAAGTGGTCTCTGGTCAGATATCCGGTCACAACAACAAGGAGGGAAGCTGAGACCCTGGAGCTCTGGTGGCGGGTGCTCAGGCAAGCCTCTGACTCATGCTGGCCCTGGGCCCGGCCTGCCAAGTTACCAGGGGAATCTCCCTTCTGTCGACAAGATCAAGAAGCGGGGCTCTCAACTGGCTTTCAAGTTGCGGCAGTTTCTGGGCCAAGCTGAGGGAGGCCGTGAGGATCAGAGGCAGCCGGCATCAAACGTGTCCCCGCACCTCATGATTTGTGTCTGGATCGCCGGCTCTCATGCAGGCTCCGAGGTGTCTGTCTGAGGGCACCCTGAAAGCTTCCCAACAGGATACGCTGGCATTCACCCACTGCTCCCGTGTTTGCATTTCTACCGTTCGCACGCTGCCCACACTAATTTCAGTTTACCAAGCGAAGACCTCGCTTCCTCAACTCCAAAGTGACTTTCTAACAAGAAAAGTCTACGGCCCCGGCCTGAGTGGAAGCTCAGCCTGATGGGAGATGCCTCCCTCTGGCTTCTGCCTGTGTGAATAATGATGTTAGCAGCACTAAGGGTAGGATCTGAGTGTCCTAACAAAGCTTGACATGGAGATGCTTGAAATCCGAATTGCACGCCGATTTTCACATATCATGAAATAACTTTTTGATTATTCCAGCCATTTGAAAACTGTAACCATCACTCTGGCTTGGGAGCCCAGCAGGGGCAGGCGATGGCTGGCCCCTGCTGTGCTCACACAGGGAATGTCCCAAATTCAGATGCTTTCGTCAGCTGACCCTCAATCACACTTCCCTGTGTCCCTTAAGGGACATATGATTACTAACAATCCATGTCTATACCCAGCTGGGTCCTGACCTGAGGCCTCCTCATCCCTTCTCATCTCAATGCTCAGTTCAGTCTGGCTTCTCTGGGAAATACTCCTTAACACCTCCCATGGGGTCAAAGCTACTCTGGGCTAGGCCTACCCCAGACACCATGTTCTACAACTCCTCCGAGTGTTGAAGACAGCAAAGTCTGTGTGTGTGTATACATGTATGCATAAGTGTGTCACACACACACACACGTATAGACACACACAGCTTGGCTTGATTAGTGTAGCTGAATGAGGGGCTAGATGACTATGGACCCAGGTGAGGGAGAGGGGAGGTATGCACCCCACGAACACCCCAACTTGGTCAGTTCCAGCCAGGGCAAGGCCTTCACTGGCCACGAGCAAGCATCGCCACAAGAGGTCATTTCAAAGCAGCCAGGTACACACTTGGGAGTCACACCCGCAGCCACCTAGCAGGCCCACCACCAAGGTGGTTTGGCTTCAAATCGGTTATCTCCGGTATAGTATTTTATCAAGCCACGTCCCTGCCACCCAACTCTGGTATATTCCAGAAGACCCACGGCATTGCCAGTGGACAAGATGCTAGTCTGTGCCCCCACCAGCTGGGCTATATGGAGGTGCCCGTTATTCACAGCTCTCTCCCTGGAACCCCACACTGACCCACACCTGGCTCCATTTCTCTGAGCTGCCAGGCCAGCTCTCCAGAGGATCTCAAGCACAGCCCTGGGGCTGGCATTGGATGGGACGCAGCAATGGTGACATCTAGTGACACATCAGGGAAACATACTTGACAGACTTGACAACAATATGTCCAGCATCACTGGTGTCTACTGGGTAATCGCCAGGTACAGGAGAGGGATGTGGCAAATATGGCTCAACAGCAGCAGACCGAGAGCCTGTTCTTGGTGACGAATGTGATGGGATATGGGGACCGTCACCTCCCAGGTGCTGCCCTTGGGAGCTGGGATACGCAGGTAGCAATGAGGTCCGACACCAACGCCCCATACTTAAACCAAACTAGTGAGACTGTACTGGTCTGCATGCTCCCTACCCTCGCCCGCCCTACCCCACCCTACCCTCCCAAGGTCACCCCAGTCCACAGTGTCCTCTGCACCTGGAAGGACAGAGACGGCATCCCTCCTCCAAAGCCCTCCCTCAGGCCAACAGAGCCCACCTTTCACAAGCCACAGATTTCAATGTACCCAGCCATCAGGAAACCCAGGCCGTGGCTAAGGTCATGGGAGGATAGTCGCTGGAGAGGAGCAGCAGAATGAAAGCCCTGATGTATGTCAACCCTGTGGGCCTCAGTGGGCCAGAGAAACAGGGCTGGACCTCCCAGGACCAACACTGTGACAGTGGGGACTCTATGTCCGATATCCCAGGTGCTATGATGAACTGAGGTGCAGGAGGCCTCTAGGTCTGGGAGGAAAAACAGAACTGATATCTGTACCCTAAGAAGACCAAAGGGATAGTATTGGACCAGCAGGGGAAGAATGGTCTGGCTGTGTCTGGTCCAAGGGAATTCTGGGATATCCAGTCAGCCAGCACCAGGAAAGCACATAAGTGCATACAGTTCTGCAAGAAGGAGCATATGATTGTGTGTGCATGTGTGAGTATCACCCATGCCCTGGAGCCCTTCATTATTCAGGCACAGGCCTATTGTACAGAGAGTACAGGATTTACAGGTAGGGGGATACATGCTTTCTGCTTCTCATGTCAACACAGCATCTGGGAACAGAATGGACAACTCAAGAGGCCCACTCAGTTCTGCTTTGGCAGGTGCCCTGGTGACTGTTGAGAGCCACCAGGGTCGGAAAGAATTAGATTTAAATACTAGGAAACTGCTCCCTAAGGACAATGCTGGTCTTGGGGACATTTCGGGTGGTCTCAGCAACAGACACATGGCATCCCACACTGACGGGCTCACTCCTTTGGACATGGCCACACACTCTGCCAAGGCTGTCGGGTGCCCGAATCTGGAAAAGGCCTGCAGAGGGCAGGAAAGACTTGTGTCTGCACTGAGTTCTGCTCTGCGTCCTGCCCTTCATAACTCTGCCAACCCCGCCTAGAGTTCTCCCAACATCCAATGGGGGAGATGTCAGCTGTACAAAAGCCATAAGACCCACTGCAAATATTTAATGGACTTGGACCCAGAAGTTAAGCAATCTGGACCTTGGAAACTGGGGCACTGTGAACGTTTATAGATGAATTCCACGTGGTAGGAAACTCTTCCGACCACTCTGACCAATGGTGCTGTAGCTGTGGGGACGTGACAAAAACCAACCAGCACTGGCAGCAGGCACACGGGCAGTCTTGGCTCACCTGAACCTGCTACAGCAGGGAGCAGTGTGCCAGCCAGCTAAGGTCAGAGGCTGAAGTCGCGATGGGGGGCGGGGGGACCATCTGCTGGTTTTGTCTCCTGTACTGCATCTGGGTTTCCCAGTGGCCTTCAGGGTGGCCTCTTTGCCCCACCCCTTTTCCCTCAGCCTGAGGCCCTTCTTCCTCCCTCCCATGGCCAGCCTAGTTCCTGCCTCCCTGTGACCTAGCCATGCTGCCTGCTCTGTTTGCTATAATGCCTCACCTCCCTGGTGTCTCTGGCCCCTGCCTTTATACTCATTCTCCCACAATGCTTTGTGGGCCTCCGGCTTCAGGTGTCTTTCCCCCTCCCCGGACTATCCCCACCTTCCCCTGTGACCAGATCCCAACAGGGCACTTCATCACAGCCAGCTTCCTTTGGATTCTTAACTCGCCCAGGAAGGAAACAGCATGCATGCTTTGGCAATGTACCCACCGCAGGTTACTCGAACTTCAGATGACTGGAAATGCTGTCTACCGAGCTTAATGCTGGTCTCGGGGGCATTTCAGGTGGTCTCAGCAGCAGACACCTGGCATCCCACACCAAGAGGAGCCAGTGGGGGAGACTGCTAAGAAACGAACTGAAAGCAGATGAAACAGTTCCCCATTCTCTATTGATCAGGAACAGACCTGCCTGGGTCAGATTCTGATCTCTGCTGCCTGCTCTGCCCCTCATGAGGGAAGGCCTGTTCTGATGTCATGAACTTGATGGCTGGGGCAACCTCACGGCACCAGCACGCACATCATTTACTTTATTTGAGGGGGATGGGGAGACCATTTCAAGATAAGGTTTCTACGTGTAGCCTTGGCTGGCCTAAAACTCAAGCTGTAGACCAGGCTGGCCTTGAACTGAGAAATCCACCTCTACCTCCCAAGCACTGAGATTAAAGGTGCACATCACCACCGCCCTGCTCATATACTTTTATGGTGGAGCCACAGCTGCACCCTGAGGAAAATTCACAGCCTCAAGAGCTTTTGTTATTGAGCCCGTAGTTTAGAAGACAGAAATGAAAGTTGACCATGAGATGCTCATGGCTGAATGAGAGAAGCAGGAAAACTGCTTAACAGGGTATCTGCTGAGGTCAAAGACAACAGGGATGAAGGGGTGCTGGGGTTGAAAGAGAACCAAAAAAAGAGACCTTAAGCCAAGAACTCATAAGACAAAGCAGGGCTGGGCTGGGCTCAATGAGGAGTACTGACCCAGCATGGGGGAGGCTCTGGGTTTAATCCTTCCTAGCACCCCACACTGAGAAAGAAAACCAAGAGAATGAGGGGAATTATTAATTCATTAGCTAATTAATTTAACATTAAATTGGTTTTCGAGACAGGGTTTCTCTGTGTATCTCTGGCTGTCCTGGAACTCACTCCTTAGACCAGGCTGGCCTCAAACTCAGAGATCCGCTGGCCTCTACGTCCTGAGTGCTGAGACTAAGTCAAGTGCCACCACCACCTGGCTAATCAAGAGGAATTATAGCCACAGGACACATAAAATAAGGGACAGAGCACCTGTACTAAGATACAGTTGGAAGCCACACTTTAAGGAAACTGAATACCAGATGGATACCCACGACCAAACTCAAAGGCACAGACAAGAAGATGAAAGGCAGCACTCTGTGAGGACTCTGTGAGGCAGCCGGCGAGGACCAGTGTTGGAAGCACAGCCAGGCTCTCCCTGGCACTGTGTAGTTGCAGGTGGGGACAGAGCATCCTCACTTGGGATGACTCGGAGGAAGCCTAGCTCTCCATCCAGCTGGCTCCCAGCTCCCTGGCTCCCCTGACTCCCAAAAGCTCTGGGCTTAGCTTCTGTCCTGTTGAGAACCACACGGCACGCTGACTCCTCCCCAGAGACCTCAGCACCAAGTCTGCATGGTAAGTCCAGCTGATTTAAATCCTGAGACCTAGCCCACAGGAGTGGGGGTGGGGAGAGAAGAGGATCAGACTGCTCAGGTCAGCTGGGGAGGAGCCTGTGGTCTGCACAGAACCAGCACAGGGCCGTGAATGTGCTTTGCCTCCATCCTGCCAGTCACCAAAGGTTTTTCATATTAAAGGTTGGAGGTGCTTTCTCCAGATCCAAATTAAAAAAGAAAAAAGAAAAAGAAAGGAAAAATGTGCATTCACAAAGAAACCGAGAAATGAACATGAAAATGCCCAAGTACAGGTTATCTACATATCAATATGCAAACCTGCTTTACACAGCCTGACAAGGCCCAGTCAGCGACAAGGCCACCTCACTCAGTGGGAGCTGGGACCCTCCATTGGCACCACTGGGCCATCATCTATGCCATTAGCAGTTCCATGCTCACTATTCCTCACCCACCCGATGTACCCCAGCCTGTGGGGTCTGCCAGCCCCTTGGGGAATGGTGGGAACAGCACAGCCTAAATGCCCCACTCTGGAAATGATGACGCTCAACTTTCTGGTAATCGTGTTTGAAGATCAGAAAGAAAACACAAAAGGGCCCAGTTTGGTGCCAAAGTCCTGGTAGCTCTTGAACCCCATGGGTTAAAAGTTCCTGCCAGAGGCAGAAGGTCAGCTTTCAGAGCTGTGGACACAGGACTTAGAACAACTTACAACAGGAGGCCCTTTTCTGGGTCATAATTGAGTGTCTGTCCCCCGGGGACATGTCCTTCCTTACACACACAGGGACCCCTGTCTGGGTCGGGCAGGGGCGTCCAGCTGCTGATGGCGGGAGTGCTGAATTCAGGAGCCATGAGTCAATGCTGAGTAGGGTCCCTACACACTTGTTCCCAGGAGGCTGGGATCCCAGCTGGGATCACCAGGAGGAGTACCCTCCTATGAGAAATGAAGGTCCAGAAACGAGGGACTTTTCTGTAGAATGTGGGAGAGAGGCACAGGCCTGTCGCTGTCCCCCTGGGACTGTGGAGCTAGTTGCACAGACTTCATTAAAATAATAGACAGCGCAGAATGGCTGACCTAAGAAGACCTGTTGTGTGAACACTGCCAGCCGAGTGTTCCCTTAACCATGTGCACAGCCAATGAAAGACCCTACTGTGGGGGGGGGGGGGGGCTTTGAATGAATAATTTGAGACAGGGTAGTCCAAACGGACCTAGAACTCTAGATCATTCTCCTTGCAACTCCCAAGTATGTCCCCTCACCTGTCTCATTAACTTTTTCACAAGATGCCTGAGCGCCTATTTTTTCAGGTGCAGTAGCTGAGTCCTGACTAAACCCCACACTCTCCTAGTCTAAGTTTGGGGCTTCTGGCTCACCACAGGCCCCAGCTCATACTTGAGAAGGGGATCTGGATCAACTCAGGATGGGAGCCTGGGTAGCAATAGACCCCAGCAGCCATCTTGTAGACCTTGGCGGAGGGTGTGTGTGTGGGGGGGGTTCTCAGAGAATTCACAAAAGCCCAGTACGATGCTTCCAGGGCACCAAAAGGCAAGAGTTGGGAAAGCAGATGCCACTCCAGCCACAAGCAGGGCTACTGCCCCAGGCTGTAGCATCAACTGGGGAAAACTGCTTTCCCTTGTCCCCACTGCCCTCTCCTCCCCTGGATAAGCACACTGTAGGGCAGAGTAGTTTACCTGAAACTTGTCAGGATCTGCTGCTCCAGCCTGACCCACAAAGAGGCCGGAGCCATGCTCTAGCTCCAGACCCTGTGGGGACCGAGCAAACGGTACTCTCTGGAACTCTTCACAGTCTACGTAGAGAGCCACAGAGCCTCCATCCACGCTGAGCGCAAAGTGTGTCCACTGGCCAACAAATGCAGGTAGGCGGAAGCTGGCACCCGTCTGGGTCTGGCTGTCACCAGACTCTGTGTAGAGCAGTGAGATGTTCTGGTGTCCATCGCGTACCGCCGAGAGCTTCACACCCAGCGAGACCACCAGCTGGGCGGCATCTGTGATGGCAAACAGCACCCCCGCAGCCTTTGTGGCTGGCTGAACGTGAAACAGTAGTGAAAAGTCATGGAAGAACAGTTTAGGGAAGTGATACCGGGCCACCTGGCCGCTGTTGGAGTCCGGTCCAAAGACGTATGCTGCCCCGACATCAGGGTCGTTGATTTGGGAGATTTGCTGGGGCAGAGGATCCCCAAGGAGCTGCAACAGCCCCACCTCCTCAGCAACATTCTCTGCAAAGAGAAGGACAACTGGTGAGGTGGCTGCAGGGAACAGACCGGGACACGGAGGCATCCTAGGAGACACAGGCCATGAAATCACCCCTTAGCCAGGTACTTGTGGATCCCTCTTCGGGCTTCTCCGGACCTCCAGGGGCTTACAGGCCAAAGCAAACATCCCGAGACAGGAGCAAGGAGCTGGAACCTGGAGTCTCCCACTCTCCCTACCCTGACTGCTGCAGGAGCATAACCGTGGAGTTAAGACCTCTCTGTACTGCAGAGGAGAGAGGCAGCACACGGCGCTCCTGCCTCAAGCTCTGCCTCCTCCGGGAGCCAGCTAGCAAACAATCAAACCTGGGAGACTCAAATGGCCAGGCTCCCAAGTTGGCTTTCCCTGGCTTCATTTGGTCATTACGGTTTCTAAGTTGACCCCGAACTCTCACTCCGGTCCCCCACAAACCTGCTGAAGCACCAACTGGGATATGATACAGGGCAGGGAGATAGTTCTTCCTTGGCCATTTCGGCTCCCTGAAGTTTGCCACCACAACATGGCACAGAAGGCCACAGGAAGGCTTGCAGCCCTGTACAGACTCCCCCAGATCCACAGCTCTTTAGGAAGTGCTCCAGAGTTGCCAGCGACCCATTCCCCTCACTTCCCTCCTAGCACCATCTTGAGTTGGACACAGCTTTATGAGCCCTTCCTGTCCTTAGCCAAGGGCTGTCAGGGCCACTGAACACACTCAAAACGACACGGCATTACTAAAGCCTGGGAGGAAGCGCTTGGGCAGGGAGAGTCATTCATGAAGCTCTTCTAGGAAAGAGCTGATGGAGGCAGGCAGCTGAGGGAGTGTGCAGATGTGCAAGGACACCATGCCTCAGGGCAGGCTCCAGCTGTGGGGCTAGACTGGCCAGGCCCCTGCAGAGTAGGAGATAGAAAATGATAAACGATCCCCCAACCCCCAACTTCACAGGACAAAGTGAGTCACTGAGTCCCTTGAAACCAGAAGACAAGAGCAGCCATGTGGCACATCCCTCAGGGGAAAACAAAACAAAACAAGCAAACAAACAAACAAAACCAGCTTTGAGTACCATGTGGAAAGCTCAACCTGCTGCAAGAGTACCCCGAGAGCCTCACCCTGTCATGTGCTCCTTAAGCCCTGCCATGGTGCTGGCCAGATGCAGAGTGGCCACAGCCTTGGTGGGGACACGGCTTTCGGGGACTGGGCGGTCTTCAGCCTTCAAGCTGAAAGCAGAGGAGACTGGCAGGCTAGCCAGCCCTGGGCAGTCGGTGACCTGACACCATCATAGCCACTACATGCTCCCTTCTCACCAGCAATGCTAGGACACGGAGTCCACACTGAAGCTCAGAAGCCAAGTCATACGTGCTGCCTGAGTGCTGAAGATGAGGCCACCCTGCCCCTCCTTCTGGACAGCAAAGATCCCTGGTGCCACTCTAATGCAGCACGTAGGGACTCCGCAGCTGCCGGCTTCCTGGGCTGGAAGGCACCAATTTGTTACATGATGAACCCTGGGTCCTCAGGAACCTAGTGCTCTTCCCAAGTCTTTCCATTTCCTTACTATGAAATTCTTTTTGGCTCTGTTCAGTAGATGCCAAATGCCAGGGCCATAAGATCACTGGCTCTGTTCTCTGGTTACAGCATTGGGGGTGTGGGGGGAGGGCTGGCTGCCTAAGGCAGGAAGCTCCTTCCCCTGTGAGGGGAAGGCCCGTGTCACGCTCTGAGAGCTCAGGAGCCTGCTGGAGGAGGCTGGCCCCTATGTAAGCTGAGGCCCCTCCAGTCACTCACCTGAACTCAGATCTGAGAATGGGGGTACTAGGTGGTTAAAGCCCAACTCCCCTGAGGTGACAAGGTACAATTCCAAAAGTATTTTTAACACACATGCCCTTTAGCTTCATGTGGAACCAGTTGCAGCCAGCAAACTCCTACCTCCACTCCATAAGCACAGTCAAGGCCTGGCTCTGGAGGGACCAGCAGTGAGAACACCCGATGCTCCCAACTGACTGGACCAGGCTCCCGGTGGTACAGGAGCCCCTGTTGGCCTCCCTCCCTGGACTACGCCCGGTTCGTTCCCTAGGTCGAGTGCAGCTTGCCAGACACTTGACCTTCGCTGCCTATCTCACCAGCAGGACCGGGTTTGAGAACATGGAGGGCACACAGCGCAGCCCTTTGGCAAGGGCTAAACTTCAGCAATGGCTCAGTATGGCAAATGTCATGATAAAAAATGAAGACCCTTAACAGGGACCCTGGTGGCATCAGGGCAAGAGGGCATGCACCCTCACTGAATATCTCTAAGCAGGAGCCATTCCCTTCCTCGGCAGGGCTCCTGGCCAACCTGGTAACTGCCCACCCTAGAGAAAGGCCTCCCTAGGCCAGTCCCCTGTGGGCTGCTCAGGCTCTGCTCTACTGCGCTGGTGCAAACCTGTCACCCTGTCTGAGCGATGCTATTGCCATTCAGAGCCCCACACCTTGCCAGCTGCCTCTCCCAGGGATGTGCCTGGAGATTGTGCACCCATCATCCCTGAGCTGGTCACTGGCTTTCCTCACATGCTCTGGAGGCTGCTGTGTATAGGGCTCAGGCTGTCCCTGCTCTCCCTGGCCTGCCAACCCTGTAGAACTCAGGCTGTGGCACACCTGACCCTACAGGGCCTAAGCCTGGGTTCCAGATGCGCATCTGGTGCTCCCAGACCCCAAATAGATGTCACTATTAGAGAACTTCCAGTCCAACAGCAGAGGGGAACATGTCTGAGATACCCAACTGCCAGCCAAGCAACTCCTATGGAACCTTCTAGAGAAACTATCTCTTAAACCAAAATATTTCCCGGAGTCAGAGGGAATTACGGCAGCTTCCCCTGATTCTAACCTCTGGGGCCTATTCAGACACAAACACACTTAGAGGCTGGGAGTTGGGGGTAGCACCCCCTATGCTGGACCTATAGAGGTACCCAATGGTCACCTAATACATAGCTGCAGAATCCAGGGGACAAGTCTGAGCATTCTAAAACAGTATGAACTGCTGTGGACGAGGCTCAAGAGAGTTATCTGAGCTGAGCAGTCAGCTTGAGGAGCTTTATCACATCCGCCTAGGCCTGGCCCAGCTGAGTTATGGGAGATGAGATGCATCAGACTCATTGTGGAGTGAGGCCTTGGAAGGTCGGGGGAAAAATTCATGATCAATAAAAGGCCTAAAATGAAAGGGTGGTGTGGGTTCAAGTGGACCAGCAACCTGAATATACTGTGAAGTCTCAAGTGGGAGAGATTTGAGCTGAGCCAGAAGCAAAGAGTAAACACAATAGCACAGCAAAGAAAAATCTGGCAAAAACAGCACAGAAGGGCTGAGGGGGAAAACAGCAGTTACAAGGTGAGTATTGTAACCATACCACATAGAACAGAGTTCAATATGAAGCCATCATCCTTTGACCTTTGTGTGTGTGTGCGTGCCTGTGTCTCTGTGTGTCTGTATCTGGCAGTGATGCCCTAGGCATGTACAGCAAGGCGCGTGTTTCTTAATGAGACTCCCTAAATGCTTTTTCTGTTCAACTTGAAAGAGACGATTTCAGTGAGATGGAGGGTCCTGAGCCTCAAAGATGTTTATACAAAGTTCCTTAACGCTACTTTGTAACCCAGGAGCAATTAGGGAGTGCATAAGCCCAGGGTGGGCAGACACCTGATCTCCATATCAAAACAAACAAACAAACAAACCCACGGAAAAAACACTTCCTGAAACAGCATTGCTCCCTGCCTGAAAGGCTAAAACTGAATGGAGCAATAACTGAAGACTTGGGCAGACACCCCACCCTGCTCTTACATGATATTCCAAACACCCACATGGTCAGCGTTATATGAAAAGTGGACCTGGTGGGTATTTTCTGATGAGGAAGAGGTAGTCAGATGTGATCATGCCTTGAAGATGATGGTCATGGGTCCCGACGATGGGAAAGGGTTATCCCAGGGACCCAGATCAGGACCTACTGACAATGCTGGACCAGTGCAGAAAATCCAGTGCCCCAGAGGGTCAACAGGCTGCTCAAACAAGAAGTGGGAAACACAGAAAGGTGCAGTGGGCAGAGCTATCCCAGGGTGTTAAGAGAAAATGCCAGAAGCCTGTAGCCACAGGAAAGGACAGGGCAGCTCCCTGGGAAACACAGGGCCTGTGCTAAAGGAGCTTTCACACACAGATGGAGGCCACTCATGTCCCTGTTCCTGTGTGCAGCCACAACATACACAGGTCTCAGTGGGCAGAATAATGGTCCCCAAAGGCACCTACTGCAATGAATGCTACTTTATCCTCCAAAGGACACTCCACTGGGACTTGGGTTGTGCAGCTTGAGGTGGGGAGACACAGGATCTGTTCATGCATTCATGAATGTCCTTTTCTCCAGGCTAGAGGCTCATGCACAGATGGGGAGGTTGAGTTATGGGCCCGAGGTGATGACTATGGAAACCTCGCCTTCTGGCATCCAGTCTAGTCACTGAGAGGTACTCTGAGCTAATGACATCTTAAGATTTGCCTTTTTGAAGAAGAATGTTTCAACGTGAGTTCCCAGAGGACTCTGCAAAATGGCAGGGCAGAGAGAACCAGGACTGGCCTCTTTGGAGCAGACGTGTGCACTGCTCTGTCCATCAAATATGCAATGCTGGGAATCTGGCATCTATGCAAGGTAGGAAGGCTCCCTTCCCTGATGCCTGCAGAGTAATAGAGAGCCTAGCTGCTGTGAAACCTCCTTCCTCAGAGAGCTACAAAAAGGGACCCCCCCCTCAACTCCTGCCTTTTTCAGAGTCCATCTCATATTGGGGTTTATATGCCTGCATTAATGACTCTTCTAATAGACTCCCTACCCCTAAAAATCTGTCCCAGTGTCCCCTTGAGCCCTTCATTACAAGAACAAGTCCTACACTGTGAAATCAAAGGGCCGACAGGGATTGGAAGTTACACGCCCTCTTAAAGATCCAAAGATCCTCATAAAGGGAGAGGCACAGGCAACCATTAAAGCCTTGCTGCTGTGAGAACACCTGGCTAATCTACATTCTGTTCTCTACAAAACAAAGTAGTCAAAGGATTATTACATTTTTTGGTTTTGGATGTATAAAAATGTCATCAAGGAGCAGGGCATGATGGGGCACCTCTTTAATCCCAGCACTTGAGAGGCAGAGGCAAGCGGATCTCTGTGAGTTCAAGACCAGCCTGGTCTACAAAGTGAGTTCCAGGACAATCAGGAACAGAGAAACCCTGCCTTGTGGAAAACAAAACAGACAACAAACAAAAAGTTGTCAAGGGATCAACAATAAAAAGGAGTGGAAGCAAAGCTACAAGGGAACATAGCCAGACTGAAGATCAGGAAAGACTCCCCAGACGGTAGCATGCACAGAGCATGGCCAGCCACAGTGGCATCCAAGCTCCTCCATGCTGCTTTCCAAGACAGACATAGTCAGTCCACTGAAAAACCTCAACAGATATAAATATATTCTCCAGCCACTTTGGGATCAAGTTAGACATTAAAACAAAACATTTAAACATTTAAAAACCTGTAGAAATTAAACTTTACAGTCCTAAACAACTGGTGAATATAAGAGTCAAGAGAGAGATGATAAAATACTTAGAAACAATAACAGAGTATTGTCCATAAAAACTGGTAGGACAATTGAAAAAAAAAAAAACCCTCTGGAACGGAAAATGTACAGCTATAAACACTTTATTAACAGACAAGTGGCCTCAGATAAACAATCCATCTTACATATAGGATTAGGGAAAAGAAAAAGAAAAAAAATCCTATTCCAAAGCAAACAGAAGGAGAAAAATAAGAAAGAATGAAACAAAAATCAACAAGCAACTAACGGGAAAACATCTGGGGAAAATCAATGAAACCAAAGTCAATTCTTTGGAAAAATCAACATAACTGATGGACCTTGTAAAGGGAACGGGAAAAATAAATGAGAGAGACTCGTGACTAAGGTCAGAGGGAAATGGGACCATCACTAACTACAGGAATGGAATGGGCTGTGAGACAGCATGATGAAACCAAAATGAAAGGGCAAATTTCCAGATATACGAAAGCTACCAGAGTGGGCCACGAAGAAACTGAACTGTTTGGACAGACCCACAGCTAGAGAGGGATCTGAAGAATAAAAAAGAAATCCTTCAACAAAAGCCCTGGACCCAGGGGTAAACGTTCTGTCTCATTCTATGAAGCCAGTGTCACCGTATCAACAAAATACCAACAAATCCTTTCAGCATAATGAAATAACTGTGCACACTGGTTAGGTGAGTCTGTTCCTAGGATTTGGGGACAGTGCACATATGAAATCCATCAGGGTGATTAGGCTGCTTGCTGAAATGTGGAAATGAGCAATCATCCCAGCTGACGCAGGACAAGCACTGGGCAAACTGACTTCTATTTAAGTATGTGTTTGTGTATGTATGTGTGAGAGACAGAGACAGAGAGAGGAGGAGGGGGAAGGAAGAAGCAGAAGCAACAGACAAGATTAAAACCCAGTGGACGATGGATCCATGATTGGCAGGAACACATCCTGACCAGGGCGGCTTAGATGTGCACATCCTTGGCCCTCTATTTAATCTTTGTTCTCACATCAGGATCCAAAGAGAGACCTGCTGGATCTCTTCCTCTCTCATCCTATTAAGGACATTGAATACATCTTTATATGCTTTTCACTTCTAATTTGGCTCTTTTAATTGGCTTATTGAGGATGGATGGCTAGACCGTGACTGGGGCACAAATTGTGACCCCCCCCCCCAAGTTTGATAACAGGACAAGCAAATTAACTCAGCCAACCAGCAGGACACACCTCCAATAACACGCCAAAATCACTGTGGTCACCCACAGCAATGCACAGTCTGAAAAGGAAACTTCAATGCAATTCCACACAGAATAACACGGAAAGAATAAGATGCTCAGTTTCTGTAAAACATGGAAAAGCCATCCTGAAATTCATGCCGAATCTCAAGGAAGCCAAAGCAATCTTGACAAAGAGTAATGTTGATGGACTCACAATTTCTGGTTTCAAAACATCCTCCAAAGCTACCGTCACCAACACTGAGTCTCTGGCATAAGGGCAGATATGTGAACCCAGCGTGGTGTTGTATGTCTGTAGTATCTTGTACGATCTTGCACCGAGGATGCCCAAGCAAGACTTCCTAAGCTACACAAGACCCTGTCTCGAACAAAAAGACAAACCCGTGAGACGGAATACAGTATCCAGAGATAAAATATCACATCACATATAGAACCAAAGGATTATTTCCTCCAAAGCCACAGGCTTTAATGTTGGCAGGTCCTAACACTGGGTATATACACAAGCTCACATGTGTGCACGCAAGCACACCCACACACAGGTACACATACATGTCTGCATACACACACACACACACACACACACACACACACACACACACGGATTGAAAGCTACTCCCGAGCATAAATCCCATGCCCCGTCCACCATCAGGGCCTCGCCCACCTCGTCACCCCCACAGCATCCTGGCTGTATAGCCTACCCAAGCTGCAGCTCACAGGCACCAGCTTGGAGCCTCCAAACTGAATAAAAAGGAAAAGGCAACCTGAGCTCTGTCTCCTGACTGTGGGTGCAACGCCTGCTTGCCTCTCACTCCTGCTGCCGTGCCTCCCCTGCCACGACGGACTGTGACCCTTCAAACTGTGAGCCTAAATACACCCTTCCTCCCATGAGTTGCTTCCCCCAGGTATTTTGTGACGGCCACACGAGAGGTAACAAGCCTAACACTTTGACATCCAGAACACAGGAGAACATTTCAGACTTGACAGCAGAACAAACAGACTCAGAACTGAGCCGAGAACCTGACAGACAGGAAGGAGGGATTGGGGGGTTGGTCACATTTATAAGAGATGGAGTTCTAGCGTGGGGACATGGGAGCTCTGGAGGTAGATGGAAGACAGTGATAGCACCGACCTGTACATGTAGCAGTGGTCATGGGAGCATGCTTTATGTTGAGTGTATTTTATCATCATAAAACTGTGTGAAAGTGGGGAGCTAGAGAGACGGCTCAGCGGTTAAGAGCACTGTCTGCTCTTCCAGGGGTCCTGAGTTCAGTTCCCGGCAACCACAGGGCGGCTCACAACCTTCTGTACTGTGATCTGATGCCCTCTTCTGGCAAGCAGGTGTACGTGCAGATAGAGCACTAATACGCATAAAATAAATTTAAAAAAAATCTTTAATACTCGGGCGTGTGTGTGTGTGTGTGTGTGTGTGTGTGTGTGTGTGTGTGTAAAAGCAAGCAGTGACTTCCCGAAAGCAGAAGGATAAAAGGGTCATCTGCCAATGGGAAGGATGGCATCAAGGAGCCAGTCTTTGGGCTCATTTGGAGGCTCTGCTGGTCCCTGAGGTGTCAAATATCTTCTCCCAGAGCCAAAAAGAATAGAATCAAAACACATCCTGTCCCCACCTGCCTGAGCTGCTGCAGCAGGACCAGGCCCACTTGCTGGATCCCACCTCAGCTGCCCCCATATGGAAGCAGGTGTTGTGGTTAGAATGTGCCACATCCCCACAGGCTCCCATGTTAAAGGCATGGTCCCCCACATGGTACAGCTACTGGGAGGTGAAGGGGCTCAGTCCTTTGGTGGGCTAATCCAGGAATGGGCTGTTAGAGGCAGAGCCTGATGGGAAGAAGGTTTGCTGAGGGCCCATCTCTGAAGGCTGCCTTGTCCATGGCCCCTTGCCCTTGGTACTGGGGTGAGCAGTTTTGCTCTGCCATGCTTTCGACTGCATCTCACAATAGTCCATAAGCAATGGAGCCAGATACCCAGAGGCCATGAGCCAAAACAACTCTTTCCTCCCCCTAAGCTGGTTTAACAGGTAATGGGTCAAAATGACGAAAAGCTACCACCACAGACAAGCCCACCAGACAATGACACTGACACCCTCAATGCTGATAGGATGGGCGAGAGAGTGCCCGAATCCTTTATTGGAAAAGATGGCCCATGGGCTGGGAGGAAGTCTGCCAGCCAAACAGCATGGGAGGGAAGGATATGTCTCCCAAACTGATGCAGAATTCACACAGCTCAATGAAAAATCAAGCAAGCAGATTTCAAAGCGGGCAGAAGACCTGAGCAGACGTTTCTCAAAGAAGACCCAAGCGGTATTCAGCGCAGACCTGCTCCAGATCACAGGTCACCAGGGACAAACAAAATCTACAGCGGAACACTTTCTCACATCTGTTAGCAAGAGCAACAGGTGGTGAAGAAAAAGGAGGGACCCTTGACAGTGTTGGCAGGAATGGAATCTAGGTCAGTCACCAGGGGAAACATAGGGAAGCTTCCACCAAAAGGGGAAAAAAAAATGAAAAAAGAAAAGAAACAAAACCACTATGATCAGCAGCATCCGAAAGAACTGAGGCCAGGCTGTGGAGGACACACCCATACCCAGTTTTACTGCAGCGCTACTTACAGCAGCCAAGGCGCAGAACCCATGTGCGTGTTCACGGGCGTGAGAAAGGGAAGGCGCTGTGCATGCAGTGCAACACTGAACACAAGGAACGCCTGTCCTGTGCCAACACAGAGGAGCCCGGTGGACACTGTGCTCAATGAAACAAGCTGGGTGCGAATGGACGCCAGGTGACCTCACTCCCAGGTGGATGCTAGCGACCTAAAGATGCACAACAGGTGGGTGGGTTTCTGGCTGGTGGAGGTAGAAAAATGGGGGGGAAAGGCTCCAGCCTGGCGGTTGGAAGTTCCGCAGACCTGGTGTGCAGCGGTTGACTGAAGATGGCAATCCATACTATCTCAGAGAAGGCTTGTGTGTGCTTCAATGATAGAGAACCTGCCTGGCATGTGTGAGACCCTCGGTTCAATCCCTAGTATATCACAAGCATGCGCGCACACACACACTCAAAGAGACTGGATTGTAAATGTAACTTTGAAAAGTGATGAATAATCAGGTGGTCAGTGTTTCACAGAATATCAGTGTATGAAGTCATTGGACCACACAATGACTTTCAAATATTCAAATCCTTGAATATTCATCAGTTTCTGCAGACTCTCTCCACGCTCCTACCCTTCCACAGCTGCAGCTCACCTGAGCCCGAAGCCTGCAGGTTGGCAGGGTGGTGGATCTGCTGTGTGTGGAAGAAAGGGATGTCTGTGGACGGCTCAGCTAGCACCGTGCACATTAATACTTATCTGCAGGTTGCCAGGAATGAAAGATAAGCAATTCAGGTACTTTTCCATGGAGGGGGTCTTGTCTCCTTGGATCAGAGTTAAACAGAAACCCGAGTTAACTGAAGCGTCCTAAAGAACAGCAGCACTTCTGAAGTCTCTTGCTTGATTAAGGAGCCAGATATAAGCCAAGGTGAGAACAGCTGAGAGCCCCCAAGGTCCTCGATGTGGGGAGCATCTGTGGACCACCAGAGCGATGAACATAGCAGAGCCCCCGACCCCGACCCCCCCCAGCACCCTCCTCACTGCTTTTCAAATGCTCTATGACCTGCCTGCATGGTCCCCAAGGTTCAACGTTTCAATTACAGCGTGCGTGACCCTTAGCTGCACCGACTATGACAGCAAGCCTGCAGCAGATGCCGGATTCGGACTCCCCAGACCTTGCTTTCTCCCCCAAATGCCTTCAGGTACCCTGGGAAATTGTGCCTGCCTCTGTTGTCATTCACAGGGTAGGCAAGGCTTTGAGACACAGAAGGGTGAGAGGAAAGTCAAGTGTCCGGGTCTATGCAGCCCCTTGACCCAAGTTCTGTGTCATTCCCAGACCACACTGAGATAGCTGAAGGCAGCAGCGGGCCCTACTCATGGGCAGCTAGAAGAGGTCAGTACCAGTGGGAGCCCAGGTGAGGACCCTTGGTGTAGTACCCCTGCACATTCCTCGCTCTCACAGCCCCCACCCACATACGGAAGGGGCAAGCCCATAGACACAACACCCTTCCCAGGGCCCCAGCCGCATGTTGAGCAGCAGATCTAGCCATGTCAGGGAGCTCCCATGGGTGATCCTCTAGTGCCCAGCTATCACCTCACATACCAACCGAATGATGTAATGTTTCCCCTGGACACCTTGGCACCAGTCACTCACCTCATGGTCTCCCGCAGGGGTCAGAAGAAAAGACACGGGCGAGGAGCTACCAGCTTTGCTTAGACAAACGAGCACAAAGGCCTCAGGGTGCTAGGCAAGGCCAGGTGTGCAAGGTGAGGTGTCTAGATGTATAGGGCCAGGACTGTGGCACCAGGTACGTATAGGTATTCAGGTATTTTTCCAGAGAAGTGTCTTGTCTCTTCAGATCAAAGTTAAACAGAAACTCAAGTTAGCTGAAGACAGCTGTGTAAGTCCAGGTAGGCAGCATGCTGAACCAGGAGTGCAGGCCAGGTATGCAAGGCCAGGGTAACTGCAGAACTCAAGTCAGACCAAAACCCACTGACCCGGGTGAAAGGATTGGGGCAAGGCCCACCCATGATAGTCTGGGGCTAAGGATAGGATTGGGGCTAAGATCCAAACCCATCATCTCCCACTCTAAAACTCACAGCTGCCACTAAGCCGTTAGGCAACACTGTGGGGCAAGGGTCAATCCCTCCTCATCATCTTCTCTGGTCCCACCAGCAACTCCACCTGCCCTATTCCACATTGATGTTGGAGGGATCAGCCCGTCACAGGCGCCCAGCAGGAGTGGGGCTCACCTTGAGTGGATGAGCCTCAGGAAGGGAGGCTGAGAGGCCTTGGGCTCCTAGGAGCCCTCCCCCAACAACCTCGACTGGGGAAGGGCCTTAGCTCAATTGTCTGCCACCGAGCTGTGGCCCATAGGAATGTGGGCCACAATCGATAATGGACTAGTCCCTCCAGGACCTTGCTGGGGATACAGCCCAATGTGTCCAGATGTTCAGCCATTGGTTTACCAGGCGGCCACGGTTAAAGACATTAGTGTCCCACAAAGCTCCATTGTAAAGACCACGTGTGCCAGCCCTGGCCCGGTATCCACATGGCTGAGCCATCACTCAAAGGGGGCGTGGCCTTCCTTCCAGCTCCTGGTGTTTTCATAGCCTCTGGATGCCCCTCAGATAGACACATGGCCGGGCCCTCCTAACCCTGGATTCCACATGATTCCCCCATCATCCTGCATGGCCCAAACAGAGGTTATGGTAGGTTGTCCTCCCATCAAGATATGTCCCTGTGGAGTTGACCCTGCAAGGGGGGCTCTGCCAGCTGTGGCCAGGTGCCGTTTCCACTGGGAGGCAGCCAGAGCCACTCCACATTCAGCTATTTCAAAGATGGAATGTGTGTGGGACTTGTTTTGACACCAGCTGGGTCAAATCTGAGCCTATAGGCCCCAGGGTAGCCCCACCCTCTCAGGCCCAGCTGTGGCCCCTAATGAAGCCATGAACATTCCCTGGGCTTCTCCACAGCCCAGGACTTCCTGGACTAGGCCCGTACATCCAACTCCTCTGCTTGTAGCCTGTCCTTTCCCCTCCTCTGTATACCTCTTCTCAGCCAGAGATCTGTTCGTCCTCTGGGTAGTCCTCCTGTCCACCTGTGCCTCCATTCCAGCCCCTCATGTCCCTCTTTCCTGGGACTGTGTGTTCTGTATCTTGTGCTTGACTGTGTCCTACCTGTAGGCCTTCTCTTGGTATAGTCTAGGCCTGAACAGGCTCTGGGCCTCTGCCGAGCAATTCTGGCCAGCAACTCACCAAGAGCGATCCAAGTTCATCCTCCTGGCATCTAACAAGATGATTCCCCGCAGAAGCCCAGGGAAGCCTCATGGCTGCATTACTACAGAGCTGAAACTGCTGGGAGCAGATGCCCTTTTGAATCCAGCATGGCCTCACAGCTTCAGGGACCATTGACTAAAGGTCAAGGCCGCTTCCCGACACATAGAGGACAGACACCATGTCCTGCAGGCTGTCCAACACCAAAGTAGCTAGGGAGTCAGGAGCTCAGCTTGAGGGTCACAGACACCCTGGAAGCCACCCTCTTGGAAGCCCCACCCCCATAGCCAGAGGCTATGTTTCCCAGAGCTTTCAGTCCTTGGCTGAGCAGAAACATATGGTTATGTAGGAGACTTGTGGGGGTGGGGGAGGAAGGTTATGACCCTCCCTGTGTGGCTGGCACCTTTCAGCCCTTTGGCCAGGCTGGCTAGGGCCACAGGCAATGAATCCGGTAGAAATCAAAGCTCCCTCGATTGTGTCACGTTGCTACCTTGTTTCTCAACCTCCAGGCTGTGACTGAAGAACCACCATGAGGACTAAACACACCTCAACACTCAGGGAGCACCTAGGGCAGGTGATGACCTGTCATACCTGCTACCGAAATAGAGCCTGTGGTCATAGCCACGCCCAGACCCCAGCCTCCGCCCTGTACAAAACACCCCAGCACCCCTCCAGTGCCACTACCAGGCTCAGCGAGGCAGGGGTGGGGAATCCCGTGCCAGGCTCTCAATCAGCCCTGGCTGAGCTCTCCTGACCAAAAGCAAAGAAAGTAAAGGGGAGGACGGTAGCCAGTCGGTTACCTGTGGCTGGCCCAATGAACACACAGTACCCGTCCTCCTGAGAGGGGAGAGAGGCACAGATGACAGGCAGCCTGCCCCCATCTAGGTAGGTCCAGCACGCATCCTCCAGGGCCTCACAGAACTGACGGCAGGGTGGCAGGGCAGGTGGTGGGCCTGGGCCACAGGAGGGGGCCAGCAGCAGACAGAAGAACCAGGCAAGGAAGGGATGGCAGCTTGTATAAAGGAGCTGCCCCCACGCCTGCGCAGCGGCCTCTACCTCCTCACTGTTTGTGTGCTGTACATGATTAGGCAGCCAGAAGTGTCCGATACCTAGGCGGCCGCAGATGGTCAGAGTGGGCGGCAGTGGCAGGCATCGGCTGGTGGAGGTCAGAGAGCCAGTTCCCAGCAGTGCGGAGTCATTGGAAAGCTCAGGCCCTGGAGGGGTAGCCACGTGGGAAACCCAAGCACCAGGGAACCCGGGCAAAGCCGCTACTTGAGAGATTTGGGCTGAGGGGTCAGAGGAAGGAACAGAGAGGAAATGGTGCACACTCAGAGAAGCCGTCACCAGAGGACCCGTCACCAAGGGACCCGTCACCAGGGGAAGCAGAGCAGGTATGTGCCTGTGGATGTCAGGATGGACATCAGAGTGTCCGGGCTGTTGGCTGGACCTGGATGTCGTAGGGAGGAGTCCTTCCTCCTCCAGATGCTGGGGCTGCCTGGGGGGCTCCTGGCTCCCCCAGGGAGGAGCCCTGATTCGTGCAGAAGAGAGAAACCGTCTACCTGTGGGTGCCGAGGGTCTTTCCAGAGGTTCCTGGAGACTACTCAAGGAGGGAGGTGGCTGGGTGGGTGCAGCCGGCGTGCCAACTTCGGTTGTCTGAACATCTGGAGAACTTGGAACACCACTGCTTGGCCAGAGAGTGGTCTCACTCTCCTGGGGACCACTGGAGAGCTCAGCAGGAGTGAGGTGGACTGTAGGGACTGAGGCAGCTGAGGCAGCTGTGCCGGCGGAGTTCTCAGTAGTGGCGTCCTCATCCCACAGCTGGACAAAGTTTCGAATGCCCTCAGCCACATTCAGAATCTTGGCTCCAACGCCGGCAACATTCTCCTCCTTCGTGTCCGGGCTCGCAGCAGAGGCCGTCGGCAGGATGGGGATGGCTGGGGTTGCAGGGGTCCCCCTCTGGACAGCTTCCTGATCCTCCGGGGGCAGCTTGGGGTTAGCAGGAGTCATCTGTTGTTCTGTGAGGCCATCCTGGGGGACCACGTGAGTGGTGGGGTTCTCTGTGGACTGCACAGGTGAACTGATCTGGGGCTGGGAGACCGGTGTGTCCAAGGAATCATCGGTCTTGGGGGACCACAGCCACCCCAGAGGATTCAGAGGATTCAGGGGATTCAAGGGATTCAGGGAATTCCCATCAGCCCTGGCAGGCACAAGGCAGCAGAAGAGCAGCAGCAGCAGCAGGCAGAGGCGTCTGCTGGGGTCGGGAGCCATCAGGGCAGTGCAAGCCTCCAAGCTGGGGCGGCTCCTGTGGTCCTGGGGGTGGAGCTTGCCAGATCCCCACCCTCCCCCATTCCCGTTTTCCAGCCTCACTCCTCCGCCATTTCCCTCTGGCAGAAGGGAAGGAACCCAGCCTGAGAATCAAGGTGACCCACCAACAGGTACCTTCAGAATCCATTTAACTCCTTCCTTCTTGCACCTCCAGGAGCAGCTACAGAGTGCAAAAGGTAGTTAAGAGACATCCAGTGGGATTCCAGCTTGTGCTACTTAGAGCCGCTCTAGAGCATAGACTCTGGGTCTAGGCTCAGAGTGTGGGTGTGGGTGTGGGGGCCTGGCCAGGGTCCTCGGGGACACGGAGGCCACACCCCGGCTCCTACTGCCTCCATTGGAGAACACCCGGAAGTCCTGGCTGCTGGCCACCATTCTGTGTTGAAATGGAGTTTGAAAAATGCTCAGCTTGCTGCAGTTCCAATTCTTGTGTTACAACTGTTGCTTCAGAAATGGGGTGAGTGTCCTTTCCTGCCCCCCTTAGTCCCCTCCCTCACCACCCCTGCTATCAACCTACAGCCCTCCTACCTGCTCAAACCCTAAAGCCATCAATTCATTTGATGGACCCCCAAGAGCCCATTGGTTCTCTCCCGGCGGTAGTAGATACATTACCTCTTTCTCTCGTTTATTCTTACATATATCCTGCCTACAGAGCTCTCTCTGCAGTGACCTGCTCTGTTGTCACTGGTGTGTTGGTGCTCCAGACCCTGCAAGTATTTCAAAACTAATTCTTAGGAGATGCTTCCCTGTAGCCTGAAGGTAAAGGAAACCGTGTGGGATTCATCCAACGGATGTGCCATCAATAGCAGGTTCCTGCCTCCTGTCTAATGGAGTCCCGCTATGTGTAGAAGACGTGGCGTTGCTTAGTGGCCTGTGGGGGGGGGGGCACTCTAACCACCCCAAGTCCTTTAATATAAGGCTGGGGAGCGAGCCTTGCCCACAGCCTAGGTGAAGCCCAGAGGCTAAGAAAAAGCTGAGAGTTCTTGTGCCTTGGGACATCCCCTCAAGGATATGTCCCAGAAGGAGACAGAGCCAGGGCACTATTGCTCAGCGTTCGCTTTCACCAGGTCAGTCTGCAGCTATGCGCTTCCCATCCCTTTCCTTCCCACAGCTTTGGATAAAACCTCACTCTATCAAGAACCAACCAGGAGCTGTAGGTGGCCTGTCAATCCTGCAGCTGTGGGCTGCAGCATGCCCGCCCAGTACCTCTCAGCCTCCATGAGAGCCACCCTGACCCCGGGAGGTCAGGTAGGCTTCTACCCCATTCCCTTCAGAGATGTGGCTGCATGGTCACCCAAACATCCTCCTGAGCTGAGTCTGTATGAACTCCTACCTCAGAGGTCGCCTCCGTGCCCACCTACCTTACTATGAGCCCTAGGCAACAGCAAGATGTAGGTGGGAAACGGGCCCACTTGCCTGGCCACCTGGCCACATGTCTTACCAGCCCCTACAATACTGAGACCTTTTGGATGGCTAGACTTAGGGGATTAGGCTATGGGCCATCATCTGTATTAGGCTATGGGCCTTGGACAGAGAGGTCCAGACTATAGCTGGGTTTTCACATCTCTGAGAGATGCTACGTCTAATCAAAGCCAACATCCACGCAAATGAAACCAAGGAGACAGAACGCCCTGCAGTCTCCCACAGTTCCGTGGTCCTACATCCAAGACCCCACAGGGCCAGCTCTCTGCCTCACTCCCATCACCACTGAAATGGGTGAAAAATGTACCCCAGTAGCACCCAAGTGGGGTAAATACATTGGGGTGAGGAGCATTGGAATTGTAGTTGTCTTGCTCCCACTTCTCACTTCCACCCAGACCAGGAACCTCTGAACCAGGAAGGGTCGGCATTGATCCAAGAACTTCGCTCCTCCTTAGCCCTGTACCAAGTCCACGCCAGTGTGGATCCCAGCTATCCTGTGAAAGCAGAAGAGCGGCTCAGGCTTCCTCCAGGCAGCACGCTGAAAGAGTGACCCCAAGAGGGAGGACGTGGTGCCTGGGGCCTGTGCCCTAAGTGAGGATGGAGGGCAGCCTCAGGACCAGGAGGAGCAGGGAGGCAGCAGTTATCCCTCAGGGAGGTGGGTCCTTCATGAGGCTGGAGAAACTAGGCCAGCAGAAACAGGTTAGCTACAGAGGACGACAGAGAGACCAGGCAGAGACCCGAGAACGAGAGGTCAAAACATCTCAATGAAAACAAGTGTCTAACTAATCCCAGCACTTGGGGAGGCAGAGGCAAGCGGGTCTCTGTGAGTTCGAGGCCAGCCTGGTCTACAAAGCAAGTCCAGGACAACCAGGGCTACACAGGGAAACCCTGCCTCGAAAAACCACAGAAACTCACTCACACACAAACACACATACACACTTTCACGCCTGGCTTTACCACCAGGTTCTACACTAAGCCCCTTCTCCAGCCTCAGCCAGCTGTCCCTCCTGGCCCCACTTTCTCCGAGCTGTCACCAGAGTTACTGCCACCCCCTCCCCCAAGGCAGAGTGTAGTGGCAAGGCTGCAGTGTGATGAAACAGCCCCAAAGGCGTGTCCCAGAGTGTCCCCACATCAAAACTCGGGAGTCATCAATCAATGGCTGTCTAAAGGGCAGAGCTGTGTTGCTTGGATCAGAATCCAGCTGCAGACAGCTGGATACCAAGTCCCTCTCCACGAGTGAGGCAGTCCTAGGCACACATCTGTCCCTCTGAGTGCTACATCTCCAAGTTAATCCCCGTGATGCTTCATTCTGCCTGAGAAATACCCAGTGAACAGTCCGCTTAAAAATTCCCTAATGTGATTTCATGCCTCAAAATGTCTCTGGAAAATCCCAGGACAGAGGTCCAGAACCCTTCCCCTGCACATGTAAGAAGAGGAGGCTCAGCTCCCTGGCAGGGAGGAGGGCGAGGAGAGACCCTAAACTCATGTTCTGTCCTGGTCCCCTGCCCCACCCTGATGGTTATTCCTGCCACTTGCCTGGCAGGCTGGCCCTGCAACCCAGGGACTCCACTTGAAATTTCAGGACAAAACCAGGAGCCAGAGATAAAGGCAATGGAATGGCAAGAGCTGCTACTTCAAGGGCCGAGAGGAGGAGAGCAAAGGGCCTGCGACCCTGAGTGTCCACACCTGACCCAGCACTCGCTCATGCTTTGCACTCCCCCACCTAGCTGCTCACTTCAGAACATCACACATTCAGCATTCTCTTGGGAGCACTGTGGATGGAGTCACAGCTCAGGCTCTAAGCTTTGGCTCCCACCAGGAATCTTGTACTACACATGCATATACACATGCAAACACATGCTCACGGATACACATTGCCACACAGGTGTGTACTCACACATATGTATATGCCCACTCAGCCCACTGTAACACACACGTTCATGCTCACACATACACACGTGCTCTCAGAAGCATCACAGATCAGGGTTTTGGATGCCGTGTATCACATTTTGGGGCAGGAGAACAGAAGCCGAGGAGCCAGGAACAGCACCAACCCATTTCCCTGCCACTGCCGAGTCAAAGGTAACCTCAGACCCTTTGGTAACAGAGAGCGTGGTGCCAGGCAGTACCTGTGGGGAAGCTTGGAGACTGCTTGGCCCTGAGGATGCCAGCCACAATGCCGGGGAGAGAACCAAAGCTAAAGAGAAAGAGATCCCTACATCGAAGGAGAGGTAGAGAGGGGTCACTATCTGAGCCTTAGAACAGGAATAGGTCAGAAACAGGGATGGACACACAGCAGCCCCCCAGGAACAGCAATGCCACAGAAGCAGGCCTCCACCAGACTCCAGACTCTGAGTCCTCGGCCTTCAGCTTCCCCTCTCTCTGGCAGCTGTGAGCACTGCCTACGTAAGAGCCAGTGTCTACTGGAAACCTGGGATTCCTGCCTAAGGCCTTCTTGGGCTGCAATTGAGCCTGACCTTGAGCTGGCTCTCCTGCTCTGTTGCCCATGTCACCTTGTGAGGAAACATGTCACGTCTGTCCCAAGGCACCAGTGCCTGCCCTGTTGGGAGCAGCCCTTGTAGTCTGTCAAGTCTAACCCTCTGGAAGCCATGGCTGTGGCTCCTGCTTGGCAGAGCTACCACAGTGTGGAACCTCGAAATCAAGCCATTCCACGGGGCCTGTGTGCAACACATTGGTTCTGCCCATTTCACCTATGAGTTGGCTGAGGGCCCATATAGCCTCAAGGACTGGTGCAAACTGCCCCATATAACGGCAGACGGTTACTACAGATCCTCTCTTGGCCCTTGGTGACTATAGTCACACGTGGCTCCTCCTGCCCACGGTGGTCAGCAGGGCTCAAGAAGTTAACGTGGGCAGTGGCAAAGCCCTGGGGATTGGTCACCTCCAGTGAACCCAGAAGCACCTGGGAGAGCAAATGAGTTTATCTCAGCTTCAGAATCAAGGTACCAAGACACGAGCCGTCCCTCACCCTGGCCCGCCAAGGTCCTTGGGTGCACCGAAGCAAGTTCCTGCCATGCAAGAAGCCACTCCCTCTGCACGTCAGTCAGTCCCAGCTCAGAATGACAGGGACACAGGGATTCCTGGGAACTGGAGAGTTAACAAATTGGGAGCCTAAAGGCACCATTTCAGCTGTGTTTCAATCTGGCAAACTCCTCTGCAACTCCGCGGAACCCAGATTGTCCCTGCTACCCTGCTATTTCCTGTTTTCGGATGCCCCTGCTCTCCTCGTGGGCCCTTAGGGCATCCCTGGGGCTCAGCCAAGCACACCGCTATACCCCCAGAAGACACCAAATCTTCTGCAGGCCAGGGTCACTTTGGCTTGCAGACCACGACCTCCTCCCTTCACCGTGGGGACAGGGGGCAAACACCCCTCTAAAAAGTGTCATTAGCTCTAGATGTAGGTTCCTCCCAGCACTCAGTTCCTCCCAAAGGTTCCACCCCATCGCTTCAGCAGGAAAACACACCCCTGCCCCAAGCAAGGGTTTGTTCTGTCTTGTTGGCCCGCCTGGTCTGGTTTGGATTCCTGAATAATGCAGTCTTCTATTTTCATTAAAAACGCCGAGACACCCACCAGTGAGCAGGAACCAGCTCTTAGCGGTGAAAGCTGTTTAGAGGGATGAGGCTGTGAGCCTCCAGTTGGCTCTGGAGACAGCTGGGAGCTCAGGGGTCGGAAGCACTTCTGTCACTCCCAGGTGTCACATCCTGCTCGGAGGCTACTCTTAGTCTTAGCCTGTGGCATCTCCAAAGTTCCTACATCTTCAGGGGCCTCTCAGGGCTAGCCACTGCCTGTCCCAAAGCTGAACAGGGATGAGCAGGGACGGAGGAGCCACGGAGTTGCCACAGCCTGTATTCCACATGGTTCTCCCCCATGTCCACTGACTGTGACCAGTGTGCTCTAGACCACTCTGGTAAGATCCGGGTCTACTGTAGACTCCTTCCTTTGAGGTGGGGTCCCCGAGAAGACCAGTCAGCACTGGAACAGTGTCCTAATCCCACTCAGTGACCCAGCCAGAAGACCATGGCAAGTGCCCCCAAGCCTCTGAGGGACAGAGGGAGGCTGGACATCTGTCATCGTCCCGGTGTCCATCATCCCATCAAGAGACAATCCACCCAGGAAGTGTCCAAACACTGTTTCACCATTGTCCCGTGTGCCAGGAGCAGCCCTCATCATCTGGGCACAGCTCTAAACCCTCTGCGGGGCATTGCCCTCTCAGCAAAATTTTCAAATGCATGGATAAGGGATGAAAGTTCTGGTGACACCCCTTCAAGGCTCCTCAGCTCAGGAAGAACGCGCAGACAGGCTGGATAAGCTCCGCCTAGGCTCCAAACTGGTCGGGCGGTGCCTTCTCCAGCAGTTGTTAGAGTCATGTGGAACTTTCCTGGAGAGTGAGAAGAGGTAGCTAGGCAGTATAAAGCCAGGTGTCCAGAGCCCCACATCAAGGCCCCAGGCTCTTCCCCTCCCCGGTAGTGCTCAGTCACCTGGGCAAGCCCCACGGCCAAGCACGCAACCCAACCTCTAAGGCAAAAGGGGGCACATTGCAATGTTCCCATCTAATTGTTAGCCACCGGTCTACAGAACCCTGCTTCTCTCTCCACTTGGTCCGATAACCATTCCCTCCCTAGGGAGGAGGCCAAGTCAAGGACACCAGAATCAAGGCTCCGGCTCTGGAGTCTCCACTGGCTGGCAGAGCACGGGAGCCCTTAGGTGGAAAGAACAATGTGGCCTCAATCCAGCTTCTTCCACTAGTGATCACAGACCAACGACAAGCTTTCGGCTCCTCATTAAAGGCCAAGCTGTGTCCTGTCCCCTACCCACAGGCTGGGGGTATCTAGGAACACACAGGAGGGCTGTGTCTAATGGAGGCATCACAGGCAGCCAGGAAAACCATATATGATAGAAGCAAAAACAGGTCGGTGAGTCGGGGGAAACTACCAGGCTTCCAGGGGTGCCTAGCCCTTTAGGCGCTCCTCCCACTGCAAGGACACATGGTCATCTGTCCAGAGATCTTAGCAGAAGTCTGAGTAAGGTCAAACAGAGGGAACCGGTCGGGTGTGCTAAGAGCGTCACACTTCACAAGATGCATGGGTATCCAAAGACGCCTATGTCTACCAAGCCAAGGTGAGGAAGGAGGCTCAGAGTCACCGTCACCACCACATGCCACCATGCAGCCATTCTAGGAGGCCAAATTGGCTTAGTGATTAAGAGCACATACAACATGTTCTTCCGGAGGACCCAAGTTCGATTCACAGCGCCAACGTGGGGCAGCTCAGGACTATCTGTAACTTCTGTTCCAGTGAATCTGATGCCCTCTTCTGGCCTCCACAGGCAGTGCACTTGTGTACACAAAAACACAGACACAGGTATACATAAACACGCACAGGCACACACATGCACACACACACTTATCAGGATTATGGGGACATGTGAATATGTTCTCATTGTTACATGACAGACAGGTGTCCCAAGCTTCCCAGGTGTGAAAAGAACATTGGGTCTTCAGGAGAATGTTTAGGGGACACAGGCAGGAGCACTGGGGTGCAATTAATCACAAGAAAAGGCCTACAAGTGGACATATAAGAAGATGAGCCTGAAAGTGGACACCTGTGGCTGTGTGGAAACACAGACCCAGGCACGGACATGTGTACACATTGGACCGCGTGTAGATGGCAGTGAACACATGTGGCTCCGAGTGCATGGACAGTGTGCAGAGATACACATGGTTCAGTGTGCAGATTCCATGTGGATGGCTGTGTGCAGAGAGACAGCGTGCGGTTCCGTGTGCAAGGACTACATGCGTGTATGTGTGGATGTGTTGGTGTATGTGTGTGGTATATTTACATGGGATTCACAGATGATTACTATGTACAGATATTCATGGACATGGATATGTGCAGATGTGTGTGCAGGGGGAAAGAGGGCGCCTGTAAGAAACGAGCTCAAGTTTTCCATGGGTCCAAAGGAGTGCAGTAACTTTTTATTGGGGAAACAGAGGTTTCTTTCTCTTCTCCCTGGGACACTCCTTCCAAATGTCTTCACCTCAGGAACTCAAGATGACTCAGCAGAGGCGGGAACCCATGCACCATCCCCTGTGGGCTCAAGAGGGTCTTCCTACAGAGCCTTCAAACCCAACCAGGCCTCCAGGAGAAGCCAAGGGAGGCATTGTCTCCTGTTAAACTCAAGGCAGGGAGAGCAGGGGCGTACCCTCCCCAGGGAACTTACCTCTCAGAGTTGACACTTAATGTTCACTTACACAAAATTGATCCACATGTGCTCTGATGACTATAGACTCTAGAACCATCCACATCTGCCCCAAACGGGGAACTTTCTTTATTTTTATTTTCACAGCCTTCAAGAACCATGACTGTTTGGCTATTCTGGATCCCATGAGGCTCGACACAGCTGGAGTTCTGCTGGTCTGTAAGCAGCTGGGCTGGACCACTGGCAACTTTTCAGAACCTCTTTAAATTCTTCCAGTGTCCTTTGATGGCTTTAAAATACACTTTACATGTCTTTTGCTAACTTTGCTCCTTGATGCTTTATGGATTTAGGGCGCTATTATAAGCGGGCTTTTTCTCTTGACATTTTTCCCCCTGTGGAGGATTTTCTGTTGCCAGTGTGCAGACACACATTGGCTCTGGGATACTGAGCTTGTGTCCTGCGATCTAGCAGAACTCATTAGCTCTGACTGTTTTCTAGTGGGTTCCTTGAGCCTTTTTTTTTTTTTTAATTGAAGGCCTGGCATTTACAAAAAGAGATAGTTTCATTTCTTGGTTCACAGTGCAGAGGTCTTTTATGTTCTTTTCCTTGCCTAACTAGCCTTCCGGTTTAGTGGTGAATGAAAGGAATGAAAAAGACATTCGTGCCTTGTTCCTGACCTCATGGAAGTATCCAGCCACGCATAAATATCATTTTCTAAGCTGAGGAAGTTCTTTCCAAAGGGGTATGGATTTGTATCTTGGGTACACAAAGAACTCCCAGCACAAGAGTCATAAGCAATTCTATTACCGGAGATGGAGAAATCCAAATAAACGCCACTGCAATGGAGATAAACTCCTAGTGAAGTCAAAGAGACCTGAATCCTCAGCCACTGGAAGCCCGAGTATGAATCACAAGTCCCTCTTTCTCACCCAGCGAGGCTGCCAGCAACACAAGGCAGATAGACGGCAGAGAGCTGGGAAGATGGCTCAATGCAAGGCAGCAAACCAAGACTCATCCACTACCGACCGGCGTAAATGTGGTCCATCAGTGACATACTCTACAGCCACAAAAAGGGATGGAGCGCTGGCATGTGTTATGCTGGGGATTGAAAGACAATTTAGACTCCCCAGAGACATCCTGCTGAGTGAAAGGAGCCCACACGATATGACTCGTTCGCACGGAACACCCAGAATTGGCAAACCTGTAGCAGAAAGCCAAAAACAGTGTGCAGGGCAGGGGAGGGCTTGGGGAATGGGCTGAAAGCCAAGCAGTTTAAGGAGATGTTCTGAAGTTGATGGTATTATCTTGGAATTCACCAAAAACAATGAATTATATCTGTAAATGAGTGGGTTGCAGGCTTGTGAATTATGTCAATAAAGCTGTAAAAGGAAAAGAAAACACCCACATCACATTTCCAAACCCCAAGATCCTCAATCTGCATGTATTTGATCTTTAACAAGGTAGAATTTTTTTTTTCAAGGATCTCATAAAATGTTTCCTTTGGAACTTCTTGGGTCTCGTTTTCTGAGGCAGTTATTCATAATTTCCTTAAATTATAAATTTCCTCAGTGATACAGGCAAGCATGCTTTCCAAGCTCACCAGGGGGCCTTTCAGGAACCAGATTGCTGCCTACGGCCTCTGCCGCTCCCCACCCCGCCTCATCCTGAAGGAACAGCCTGGGCTCCCAGCACTGAGAGCTCGCTGCAGACATAGCTGCTGCGATCAGATCTGCCCGACTAGTGCCTGCGTGCTCCCTCCCACCACCATGTAGACCCCCTACCATGACAGCAGAGGGGACAGCTTGACCCTGTGCCCTTTTACTCCTCCCACCACAGGGACACATTATCCTTCCTCCTGCAGCAAGCACACTCCGCCTGCTCTTGGGAAGGTCTCTGCCTCATGGGCCTTTCCTACTCTGGAAGAGCTCACTTGCAAGACGCAGAAAGGTGGCTGTGGGTGACCATCAGGACCAGTACACGGGACTCGGGGTGACCCCGGTTAAGAACGTTCTCGGCAGAGGAACAGCAGTCCCTGTGCGGTGGTGGTGTGGTCTCCCTGATGCAGGGTCCCGGGACCTGTTGGCCAGGGGTATCCAACCTCATAGACAGGGACGACATTCCCTTCCTAGGAGCCTTGGGGCTAAGTGATGCCAGGGCCTCCAGGAGATGTACTGTGTGTTATATACACAGCAAGTCTACTGTCCCTGCTGCCTGCAGTTAACCGTCCCTCTCTGAGACTGCATGCAGAGTGCCTGAGCTTTCAAGCCGAGACTGGACAGTCACCTCATCCTTCACACGGGAGGGGACACGACTCACATACACTGGTTGTAGGTACAGCACCATGCTTGCCTTCAGGACCCGTGAGTGCCGACGTGAATACACAGGACAGAGCAGAGGCCAGCGCCCTGAGGCCTCCTGCCCAGGACGGGGGGGGGGGGGGGTTCCTCAGTGGTCATGGGCCACAGATGGTAAATAGCACCTGTGCCTCCTGGATGCCCCTGGGAGAGCTAAGTGGCCTCTGCTAGTGAATGTCCCACTTGGCCTTTAAGGGTTTAACAGTTGTTTATTAACTGGATCTGTTCACGGAAGGCTGGACAGCCTATTCACACCACTAGGTTCCCAAGGGTGGGGAGACGAGGGTTTGTTATAATTGGGTTAGTGAGGCCTCCGTGGGGCCATGGGGTCAGGCACACCCTGAAGCCAGGACCCACACCACATTACACACATTCTCTTGAAAACCTGTTAATATCTTTGTGACCCTACAACCATGGCCTGGGCCTGCTTGGGACGCTCAAAGGATTGACTGGCTGCTTAATGGAAACTACTCTCTGGGGACTGGGGACCTGCAAGATCACAGTAAGTCCATACACTGTTGGTTCTAAAGAAACTGGATCTGGCCTGGAATTCTGGGTATCCCTTGACACAGGAAAAGTGTCTTTCTAATGGACATACACAGTGGGAGCAGGGACCCACAGCCTGTGCCTGCGTGTCCAGGCCATTGTCATCAAGGCTACCCAGACACCTGACTTGCTCCCGGTCAGGGCAGAATGAAACCCCGCTGAGCCAGGACGGTGTCAGCAGGGCCAGTGCAGGAACAGGAGCCACAATCCCTCACATGGCCACACATCTTGTCCTCTTTCTATTCCGAGATTACCCCAGTACCTGGGATATAGCCAGCTCTATCTATTGGGGGGACACGACAGCACACAGCATGGAAACCCTACCACCACAGAGGAGCTGGCTGAACTAACCAGGCTAAGAGCTCAGGGGAAGGTGCCCTGAAGGCCAGAGACACCTACGGCAATGCAGCTGATGCAGCCAGAGAATTCACAGCCTCATGACTCCTTTATAATCACAAGAACAAAGCTCAGAAGCAGACTTTAAATTCAGGGAGAAAAAGAGCCAGGTACAGGTTTGTGTGTGCGCGCGCGCGTGTGTATGTATGTGTGTTTGTTGCAGGCTGTCGCCAGGCAGGCAGCGGCCAGCCACGCATAGCAATATCTATGCCCAGGCCACCCCTCCAGGTAACCAGAAACAAAGCCCATCCATGCAAAGCTGCACTGACTGAACAGCTGAGGACGATGCTTGGATTCCTGGGGACAGCTGTGGGTAGTACCCCACAAGGCCTGGCCTCTCCTCTGGGTGGACCCTGCCCCAGCCCTGTCTCCCCTGTCCCTCTGCATCCACAGCCCTCTCTCCTGCATTCCACAGGGAATCCAAACGTGGGTAGGCAGCATGGGGCCAGCCAGACGCTGCAAGGGAGCCCCTAATCTCTGACGTTTCCTGCCCCTCTCTATCCCCTCTACTCTCTTTGGAGGACTCGTGGGGGCTCTTCCTCCACTGTTTCTACAGTGGAACCCTCCTACGATCACCAACACCTCCCTTTGGAGACTCCCATGCCTGGGGCCTCCAGAAGATAAGTGGGCCTGTTGGACTTCAGGTCTGTTGACTTAAATGTCAGGTATGTAAGAATGAAGATGAACTGGAGGCTGGAGCTGATCATCCTTCAGGGATTTAGGGCTCCTGGGAGAAAGGAGGGTATCAAGGACATTGTAGACGCTAAGTATCCTTGTCTCACCCAGGGCCCGTGGATAGCCCTGTGAGGACAAAGGAAACTTGTAATCAGTCAATGATCCCAAGACAAGACCCTCTAGACTACCAGGTTAAACATAGATTTGACAATCTTGTGTTCGTGTGGTTTTCTTGAGACAGAGTTTCTGTGCAACAGTCTTGGCTGTCCTGGAACTCACTATATAGACCAGGCTGGCCTCGAACTCACATAGACCCACCTGCCTCTGCTTCCCGAGTGCTGGGATTAAAGGGTATGCACCACCACACTCAGCTTGGTCACCATTATTTTAAGAGACAGAAGGGAGATACAGACCCAAGAGGGCACCATGTCAGAATGGAAGCAGAGGTACACACACACACAAACCAGGGATCCTGGGGCAGCCAGGATGAGGCCTGAGGTCCTGTTCGCAGCTGCCTAGGATATGGGGTTTTCTAATGAGGGCCCAGAGACTCCCACAGCAACCCAAGCACAGTGCGGGCAGGCAGAAAAGGCTGAACTCCCAGAGTCACAGTGGCCTCTGCTGGAGGCAGCCCAGGTTGGCATGTGGTCATTGCTGATTTACGTCACATGACTGTGACCTCATCTCACAAGGGGCCCCCAGCCAAGGAGGGGCCAGGTGTCAGGCTGGGCCACGCTGTGCTATGCACAAGCCTCCTTTCTGCTCCACTCAGTGCAGCCCTTTGATTCCTTGGGCTTTGGCCACCATCCCAGACACCCCATGGGGGGGCTGCTCATTAAACAACAGGGAGCCCAGCCCTGGTACCTCACCTCGGTCAGAGGCCCCATAGCCTCTGGCCATAAACAGAGGCTTCCGCAAGTTTTATTTCTCAGAGTGCTCAGTTTGAAAAAGTGCTAAAAACAAGTGGGGCAGTGGCAGCGCACACCTTTGATCCCAGCACTCAGGAGGCAGAAGCCGGTGGATCTCTGTGAGAGTGAGGCCAGCCTGGTCTACAGAGTGAGTTCCAGGACAGCCAGGGTACACAGAGAAACCCTGTCTTGAAAAAAATGAAAGAAAACAAAAAGAGACGAGACAAGAAAAGAAAAAAGAAAAGAAAAGAAAAGAAAACACTAAAGTAGCATGGGCAGAAATGGGTGACAACGGAAAAAATATCCAGGAAGCCCACAGATGGGATCTCAGTGGGCTTGCCTTGTCTTCTTTTAGATGTGGGGATAGGAAGAAAGCAGTAGTAAGAAGGAGACCAGGAAGAGCAGGAAGGAACTAGAGAGGGCTTAGCTGTCACTAAATCATGAAAGGTCACTTCTATGCCCACCTGAGCTTACCTGCACAGTGCCAGTCCTTCATGAGGAGGCACCTGCTAGCCAGCCCATGCCAGAGCCAACATCAGGTCTGGGGCTTTTCTCATTCTCTGGCCCTTTCTCTATTCTCTTGTCTTTCCTCTAGCAAAATTCCTGCAGTGCTGGAGTTGCAACTTGTCGAATTATCTCCCCATACTCAGCCTCTGGTCACCCTCTGTCTTCTGCGATGCCCAAACTGGCCTCAGGGAGACTCAGGACCTCTCCCCACCCAGGCCTGAGTGCCCACAGCATCTCCCCAGGCGGAGGGCAAAAGGAGCTCTGCTCTACCCCCCACACTATTGACTCAACAGAGGCTGGGGGTGCTCAGTCTGGGGTCTCCATACCACCTTCTCCAGAGCTTCCCAGACAAAGAAACGAGCAGGCGGGGAGACCTGCCAGAAGCAGAAAGAGAGATGAAGGGCATGCAACAGCACTAACTCTTTGCTAGAAAGTGACCAGTGACAAGGGTCTGGGGGCTGTGACGAACTCTGCCCTCATCGGGCAACAGCAGGTGGCGCAAATTCCCAGGTTCTGAATGATAGTGGAGGTCCTTGACAGTCTGTGTCCTGGGAACCCACTGCTTCTTTGGCATGGCCGGAAGAAAGGCTAGCCTCCCCTGAGTGGGGGACCACGCTGTGCCTGGGCCCGTGGCCAACAGTCAGTTCTGTTTTCCTGGGTTGCCATCAGAGTCTTTGAAAAATTGTAGGTGACTCTCAAGCGTAGCTGAGTATGTACTGAAGCCTCAGCGGGAGGGTCCCTGGCCTACCAGAGGACACTGTCAGCTCTGGACCTCAGCCTGACCCACTTCCTCCCAGTGGCAGCTCAGACACCCACCTGCGATCCGGCAAGCCGTCCCTGGCAGCTGGTTTCCTGGCTCTTCACCAGCCGCCTCACCAGGTGGTACATGGTCAAGGAACACCACAAATTCCACCCAGAACCCATGGCATGCAATTAGGAAAGTGTAGCCATGCCAAAAAAAAAAAAAAAAAAAAAAAGTGAGGCAGGGCTGAGCCACCCACCCCCTTCTCCACCCCCGGCAGTCGGGACGCCACCAGAGGCAGCCAGTAGAGCCTTCCCATCAGCTTCCCATCAGCTCTGAGCCACTGGTGGCACAGAGAAAGCAGTGCTCTTGCTCAAACAATTCCCAGGGCCTGAGTGCCACACTCATCACTGAGGCTGTTGAACCACGAGCAGACCACAGTTCACTCAGCAAGATGTGGCGAGCACTGAGCTGCCAAGGTGAGTATCTTCCGAGATTCCTTCAAAGTCAGGCTTTTGACATCTTGAAGTGTGCCAGCCTCCACGTGTCCTCTAAGGCAAGGGACCCCAGGAGAACACTCTGGATCCGCAAAACCCTGGCCTTGTCCAAAGACTGTCTGGACATGTTCGAACCAGCCACCAGAGGGAGCCACAGACCCAGCATTTCTTAGTCACTTGCAAGCTTTTTTTTTTTTTTTTTTCCTTAAAAAGCTTTTTGCAAGCTTTTTAAGGCGTTTGCAGCAGCCCTTCCTGAGATATCAGGAAAGAAATTCACACACAGTAATTGAAAGCGAGAGGGTAACTTCTCATCTCTGCCCCTCCCCACGCACGTGTGCCAGAGAGCAATGCATGTTCACACAGACAACAGATGCTCACAGACCAGGGAGACACATCCCACAAACTACACACGTGTACACCAGAAACACCTACACAGTAGACACAGGAGGTCACCTTCAGCTGAGCCTCCTCCTGTCTACACCACCAGGTGCCTGCCTGGTCCAGTACCATACAGCTACAATATATATTGGGTGGCACTACTCTTTGTGTATAGGGCCAACTCCAAGAGTTGGAGCCCTGGGGTGAAGAGGTAGAGACCCCAGAATCTGGACAGCAAGGCACAGAGCAGCTCCTGAGCCCGATACTCCATAATAGGGATGAATTTGCCCCCCCACACCGTTGCTGAAGATGAGCCCAAGCCTCCCCCCAGGTGGACATAAAGGACACTGCCAGTGATTTCACTCTGGAAGCCAGGGAGATGAGGTAGCCTAACCCCCCAGTTAGTTAGGGAGAAGGGAGAACAGGTTCAGCCCTGAGGGACTCCACCTCCATGGCTGTTGTGGGGGTGGAGCAGAAGAATCACAGCGGGTGAGCGGCTTTTTAGGTGACAGAAAAGGCAAAATGGCTTTCCCAGCAGGAACCTGCCGGTTAACACTTCCGGACTGTAGCCAGCCAGACACATTTCCTGCTTCCAACTGTGTACAGATAAACACGACTTAAGCCAAGGACTCATGCTCGATTGCTGGACCCTGGTGTGGGCCTCCTCCGCAGCCTTGACCTATCTCTGAGATCCAGTTTCCGTGCGTGCCCCCACCCCTCAGCACCCCTACCCTCCCACGACCTTCTGCCCCTGTGCCTCCCTTTTGCAGGGTCTTCCCTGTACGGGGCCCTGGGATATCCTAAAAGAGATCTGAGTGTTTCTTGGATTTCCTGCTCATATCTGGACTCTAGGCCCCCGGCTTCTCTGATCATGGGAAGGACCGGCCCTGCCCCTCATCCGTTATTGACAAATAATCCTGTAAGATACAATAAAACTGTCTTGGCCATGCCAAGTAGCCATAAAGGTTTCAAGCACGTCACTTTTTATACTTCCCTTTGAACAACCACTCTGTGGACTGTCCCCGGCCCCAGACCTCACCCTGAGGAGTCTTGGGTTTCCATCTGGAAATTATCTCTGCGGGTCAGCGTGGAGCATCATCTCCCAGCCGCAGAAAAATCTGCTAATGCCATTCGGCAAACAAGCTGTTCTCCAAAAGGACTGCAAGGCGGCTCCATCCCACGTGAAGCACAGGAACCGTGGGCGAGCCCCTCACACAGGCCTCAGAAGCACACAGAGATAGGTCAGCGCCCTTCAAAGAACCTTGGTTGGGGTTCCACCCCGGGAACCCGCCTTCCCCGTAGGACCAAAGCCCAAGGGGCATTCTTTCCAATGTGTGCATACGTGAGCATGTAAGATGCGGAATGCACATCCTTCCAGAACCCTGGTGACTTGGCACGTCATGCTTCAGGGCAGACAGGACTGTAAGAAACAGAGGCTAAATACAAACGTCTCCCTCTGCCTGGCTGGCTGCTGGCCACAGGTCCACAAAGTTCCACAGCCTTCCCAGACTGCAGCTCCCATAGAGAGACAGTGAGCTAGCTGCCCATGCCTGGCTAGGCCCAGCCTACAGGCACCAACAGAGCCTATTTTGCCAAACTGAAAGCTGTTTCACTCTATAAGGGAGCTGGGAATGTCATCTATTCTAAGCTTCAAAAATCACAAGGAATGTGGCCTCAGAGAGTTACAAGAGGATACTGAAAATGGGCATAGTTTTCTAAGGGGTGTTATACATGTACCCCTGTAAGGGAGGCATGCTTAAGACAGGGATGGCTACCTCCTAGAGCATGTTCCCCAAAAAGGTTAAAGGTGAGACCATGATCTACTGTCCACCTATTCCTAGGGCCTTCCTGACCCCCATTTTGCAATGAGGTCCCCCTTACAACTTGAAGAAATCAACTAAGACCACCATCACTCATACTGCTGGTTGTCAAAGAGATGGCAGGAGAAATGAGGAGACTCTGTAGGTGGGATTTTTAAACGTCTTTAAAAATATTTCTCAGCATCATCAGGGCCCCAAATCATTTGGGATTGCAGATGTCCCCAAGAAGAGCCACACGCCCCCTAGCCACAGGCTCCTCCTCTCCAGCCGAGCTAAAGAAGCACAGCCCCATCTAGACCAGGCCTTGCTATTCTGACGTGAAGGACAAACAGGCGAGGCCTGGACATCCACACCCTGCTCACGAGGAGCTCGAGGGAGAAGCAAAGGAACCGGGGAGCCAGCATTGTCATGGCTGCCCCGATAGCATACACGCTACCCCGAACGGAACAGGAGACCAGTCGTCCCTGTTTGCAGAACTACCAAGCCCCTCCACTTCCTGTACCCTACTTGACAAGTTGAGCCGAACCGGGTCTCACTCTTCTAGCTTGGCAAACCCCATCCCCCAGGCTCACCGAGGATGGTTGCCTAGTCTGGATGGGCCTCTCTGCTGAGGCGAAAGGCATAGCTGAGTAACGGACATCAAAGATGGACGGTCCTCCCAACCCATGCGCAGTCACACCACCCACAGAAGAGTGCCACAGAGGCTTCCAGAGCCCAGTCCACAGGCATATCTACCTCCAAGGGGCTGCCGTGCCTACCCCTGCCCTTGCACATCTGCAAAAGAGAAAACACTGAGGCGGAAAGAAGGCATGTGACCCGGTGGGGGTCCCCCATGGAAGAAGGGGGTGCTGGTGATCAGTGTAAAGAGAACAGGGACAGAGCTCACACTGGGCTGAGGAGCTCTGTGCGTACTGCACTCACTGCCCCTCCCCGCCTCAGAGCAGAGGTCCTGCAGGGACATCCTCAGGAGGGTAAACCCAGGTACTTTTAGCCTCCTCACAGGTCCTGGGAATATAGTCTGTTGAGTTGGTATTTTTAAAATCCTCTAAGAATGTTAACTACAAAAAAAAAAAAAAAAAAGTTTTACCACTCTTTATTTTAGAAGTTGAATAAAACGTCCCTTTATCCTCCAAGCTCCTGTCTCCATCTGAACAAACAGCGGGGCCCCCTCCTTGTCCTTCTCCACACTGACAAGGTCAAACAAAGTTAGACATTAAAGGGAGCTGGGACCCTTTCCGAAGGGAAGGGCTGCTGTTATTTTCTTTGGCTGAGCTGGTTCCAGAGTTTCAAAAGAGACAATCATCTGTGGGAACGGCTGGCTTTCAGACCCCATCGGGGGTTGTCACAGTGAGTACAGGCACGGGGGCCTCCGTCTGCAGGAGACATGTCCAGATAGTTTACACACTGGAGGTCCAGAGAGTGGCCAGGGCCCTGAGCAGGGTGGTAGAAACTCCAGTGTTCTCGGCCTCTGGTTCCTTTTCATGGGGAACATGAACAGGTCCTAGGTTCATGACGCAACAGAAGGTGCGTGTCTTTCCCTCTTCACGGCCACTTTGAGGGCCTCGAGGCTCAGCATATAGGAGAGTGGGGAAAGGAATTCGTCCTTCTCAGCCTGCACGTATCCTATACCGCCTACTTGAAAGATGAGCTTCAGGCCCAAGGAAGCTTCCAGATCCGAAGTGATAGGAGAGGAGGTGGTTCGGCTAATAAACCAAACAGAGACTGGCAGTTTCCCCGCTGGGGCCTGACTACTCCCTAAGCTGTGAGGCCCACACAGGGCCTTCTAGAGCACAAGAACAGAAAGGAGGCAAACCCCACAGTTAAAACATAAGCGTTACTCACGTGAAAATAAGCGTAGCTAGGGAAAGTGACAATGTGGCTTTCTCCAAAGCCTGTGTAGCCAAAGGCAGCAGCAGAAGAATCGGGGGCAGGAGGGGTATCCAACCTACAGATAACTCACCAACCCCAGTAACCCCAGACCACTCACCCCATTTGTATTTCTTTAGTCTAAACCTGACAGCAACTCACTTGGACCAAGTGGCCTTAAGACATGAAGGGGTCAGCGCCTGAAATGTCACCTTCTCTCTATGTCCCGCCTCTGCCAGCCCTATCTCAGCAAGACTCTGTGGGCATACTTAGCACCTAGGCTCAGGACCATGCTTGGACCCTCCCCAAACCCTCAGCCAAGTGATTCTATAGGTGGTACCAAGAAGAAGCCTGGGGCCTTTTTGCTCCAGGGCTTTAGTTCACACCTGTCTGTCCTTTCTCTCAACCTGGGTCTGCTCTGAAGTGCTGGGAGGGAAGCCAGGGCCCATGGCAGGTGGCAGCTGTAGGAACAGATGCCCACAGTGAGTGTCCATGTGGCTCTGACTTCCTGGGTAAGGGAAGACACCGTGGGCTGGAAAGAAACATGCTGGCCACACCAGTGCTCTCCATTCCCAAGTGAGCTCAGGGGAACCCAAAGCAGGACCAGCTGGTGTCTCTGCGATGGCCCTAGAGACTGAAAGCAGCATCTCTGTTGTCCCCATGGACACGCGTGGCTCAAGCCATCCAGAGCAGCATGCCTAAACCACATCAAAGGCAAACACTGAAAGCCTTCAAGAGTGCACGATTCCCCCAAGTCCAAAGCCTTGAGGAGAATCATACAGAGGGGGTTTGAAGATCCTTGAGAAAGTCACCGTCTACCAGAATGATCCCCCTGAGCCTTAGTGGTCCAGCCTCTTCCTGGCTCTCACAGCCACCACATGGGCATGTGGTACCTGCTGCCTCTCTAGTCCCTGTTCCATCAGGTATTCAGTAGGAGTCACTACTCCTCCCCTCCTGTCCTCATACCCAGTGAAGGCACCCATCAGTCCACAGTGGAGGGGAAAGGGAGCCCTGCTCAGTGTCAGGTCCCTCTCAGGCCAACCAATAGACCACACAAGCCACTAGGAACAGAATGTGACCCTCCCTTGCCAGCCATCCTCCAAATGGATAGACACACTTGAAAGAAATATGACCTGCCCTGTGGATAGGTACTGAGAGTTGGCCATGGACCAGGTGTGGAAGGACCTCTTGGGTTTTGCTCCCTATGGGGGGTGGAGTGGGGGAGGGTTCCTATTCTTTCAGATTTGGCTTTGCTTGTCAATGGATTTGAAAGGTTTGCCCACCAGACCAAAGACTGCCTTTCTGGATGTGTGATCGGCTGACAGAGGCCTGGGCCTCTGATTGTAGCAGGTATCTCCCAGCTGTCCTCAAAGCTCTCACTTTGCTAAGAATGAAAGTAAATACACACTACCCACCCTAGGACCCCAGGCTGAGAGGAGTCTGTTCCACATTCCTGGGCATTCCACAGACTTAACCAGCCACCCACGCTCTCCATCTGCCTTTATAACTAGACTCAGGGTCACCAAGAATGACCCCAAGCCTGCCCTGGTTGAGCCAGAGCCACCCCCCTCCTTGACCGCTTGTCCAGTCTCAGGAGGAGAAGCCCAGGGCATTCATTTTAAATGAGCCCCTCAAAACTCACAGGTGGCTGAGGTCCCAGGCAGAAAGAAAGCCCCTCTTCCTGCCTGTGAGTCTCCATAAAAGGGTCATAAACCACAACAGCACTGCAAGTTATGGGCTAGGGGCCTCAGCTGGCTAGGAGCTATAGTTCTGACCCACAGGAACAGTGCAGCATACAAAATGAAGGTGTGGGGGGGGGCACTAGTGTGCAGGGTACCCCTAGTCATGAACCATGCGTCCACACCCTTAGGCATGGACACAACTCTTAACCCCACATCAGTATCCAGCAAGGCAGCAGGAAACACTGGGAAACCAAGGAAGGATCAGGAGTGACCAGGTGTGGTCCAAGCACTGAGGCAGAAGCTCCAGAAAGGCAGAAGAGCCTAGTGTCAGAGATGCCATTAGTGTCAAAGTGACCATCGGTGTCAAGGTAACCATCCTACATCTTACCAAGGAGGTGAAACCATGGGTCCAAGGGACGTGAACAATGGGACTAATGACCTGAAAAGAAAGCAGCATCCTGACATGGAACAAAGAAATACCTAGTGCTATCTATCCCTGACAGGTGGCCTGTCACATGA
The DNA here is from genome assembly GCF_907164565.1 of Psammomys obesus. NCBI lineage: Eukaryota > Metazoa > Chordata > Mammalia > Rodentia > Muridae > Psammomys > Psammomys obesus. Next base: position 1,079,885 of record NW_026590405.1, read on the forward strand.
CCTTTCAGGTATGGGATGTGTGAGCTTGTAACTAGAGGCTCCTCCATCCCCCTTGGTGAACACTGGGGACGGGCAGGAAGAGCTGGTGTCACCAAGACAGGAAATGAATTCAGAGCAGGCACATGGGGAATTCTAGGCAAGTATGAGGATGTTTGGAGGGATGAAGGGATGGATGGGTGGGTGGGTGGATGGATGGATGGATGGATGGATGGATGGATGGATGGATGGACAGACAAACACACCAGTGAATGAATACACCCTAAGAACTGGCCTTGGTGTGACAATCTTCCCTATTTCTTTCACTTCTACCGGGACTGTCCCTCTCTCTCACAGGGGCACTGCAGGAGGCATGGATTCCCATATCATGGCTGAGGAACCTAGGGAAGAGAGACCCATCCTCCATTCTTCTGGGCACCTATAGCCTTTGTGCTTTGGGACTTTCACTGTCATCTCCAAAGGCTGCTGCTTGAGAGTTATGTGGGAAAGGAAGCCAGGAAAGACCCAGGGCTGCAGAGAGGCCACAGTCTCCAGTCAGATACATGGAGTTCAGGAAACATATTTTCAAAGACAGAGTAGTACGACAGATCACCAGCCGGCCAGCATCTGGAGTATTCTACCCAAGCAGGAGTCTACAATGGACAGACCCAGGGGGAGCATAGAGTAGTGCCTTCCTGGGATCATCAGTGATGCAGGGTTTCCTTTGGGGACAATGAGAATGTTCTAGTTCACAGTGATTGATGAACAACATAACACCCGTGCAAGATACCCGTGCACCATTCACTGTGAGATGCCCAGTTTTATGCTATGAGAACTTGACCTCGATGAAAAAGTAGAAGGAACTCATTGTTCCCATGCAGAGAAGACAGGACACAGGACACTAGAGAAAGTGTCATGGTTCTTCTGGAAGTCTCCTAGCCTGCAGACCCTTCTCAGCACACACTCTGTGTTCCAATCAATCTGGGTGCTACCTCCCAACCCTTCTTCCCCTGGAATCCACTCCGTTCATCTCCCAGCAAACATAGCACTACTTGAAGCCACAGATAACCTTGATCTCACATCCCCTCGGCCCACCTATGCTAATGACTTTTGCCTCACTGTGAGCAAATGCCTGACAGGAGCAAAGGGGGAAAGGTTCATCTGGTCTTGGGTTTTGAGGCAGCTGCAGCCCATCATGAGGGAGAAAGCATGGTTGTGGCTGTCAGGGTGTGATGTGAGGCAAAGGCTTGTTCACAGGGTGCAACCAGGAAGCAGAGAAATAAGGGACAGACCCATGGACCAAAACCTTCAAAGACCCACTCATAAAGGCTCTGCAGCCACCTACACAGCAACACGATTTAGGGACCAAGTGCTTAAAACATGAGCCTGTAGGAGACATTTCAGTTTCAAACCACAAAGTTCTTCTGTTGGCCCCACGAAGACTCACGGCCATCCCGTAATGTTTTAACAGTCCCCAGCACTGTTCGAAAGTCCAAAGTCTCTTGAAGCACAAGGCAACCTCTATAAAAAGCAAAAAGAAGCTGCACGGTGACAGCATACAATGCGCAAAATAAACACTCCTACTCCGAGGACCTTCAATGGGAGAGAGCTCTGCCACGTACATTAGTCCATTACTTTATTTCTTTTTGGTTTTTGGTTTTCTGAAACAAATTTTCTCTGTGTAGTCTTGGCTGTCCTGGACTTGCTTTGTAGACCAGGCTGGCCTCTAACTCACAAAGATCCGCCTGCCTCTGCCTCCCCAAGTGCAAGTGGTGGGATTAAAGGCATGCGCCACCACGGGCAGCTAGTCCATTACTTTTTAATTCAACTTTACTCCAATCTTCAGGATATGGGAAGAAGCAATCATGTTTTGTTTTGTTTTGTTTTTTTCCAGAATATAACTTGACCACGGTCTAACCCAGTTCCCAATAGAGTCCTTGTTCCCATCTGAAACCCCACGAACAGAGACGGTATTTACCATCTACATCTCTGTCTGTTTTCTGCTCTTCCAAGCTCCAGGAAGAACTGCCCACTCCACCAAGGTCTGCTAACCTTAGTGAATTCTAAGTCTCCCGCCGGCCACATCCCTTTCACAAACAGCTCCAGCGGCCTGTCGACCACAGCAGTGGTCCAACTCTCAGCTGCGGATTTCTGTCATTATTGGTTAATTTTGCTTTAACCAAAGACCTGACAGAAATGACTTAGGAAGGAAAAGGGATGTCTCTGGGAAGAAGACATGACGGGGTTCACAGCGGTGGGAACGGGAGGCGGTGCCTAACCACATGGCAAACAGAAGAGGAGAAGCAGAATTCCCACCCCACCCCACCCCCACGTCCCACTGTGCTCTACTTCTAGCAGCTTAACCTCACCTCTTAAAGGCTCCTCAGCCTTCCAAGGAACACCGGAATCTGGGGACCTAGCATTCAAAACAGGAGCTTGTGGGGGACAGTTGGGATTTGAACTCTGAACCCCTTCAGACTTAAGTTGGACCCAAGCTAGACCACAGGAGGTGCAGGCCACCACCCCAAACAATGGAGCAAGGTGCACAGTGACTGTATATACATACAGTGACCAAGGTAGTACCTTGACTACTCACTCTGAGGAAGTCCACGGGGAGCCAGCACCCAGAGGGCCTCATGTCCACCCAGCTCTTTGAGCTAAAAGACCAAACTATCAGGGAGGCCTCCTCAGGCTGCTCAGGTGAGTCACCTCATTAGTCAGACCTGAGCTCACAGCCCAGGAGTGGCCAGGTGCCAGCGCATTCCTGAGCCTCCCCCTTCCCAGCGTTCTCAGCCTGCAGACCCAGCACAGGCCCAGCACCTGGCCCAGCAGACAGATGGCAGGACAATGAGGGTAAAGGTATCGGGAGAAGGGAGCTCAGTGTGACGACTGACTGCCAGAGATAGCTGCTCAGGATCCCCCCAGGAACCCTCCCTGTTCAGACAAGAGGGGAGGCGAGTAAACACAGGTCCAGACATCACGGCCGGCGGTCCAGAGCTGAGTGCACGGTCATTGCAGATGTGCAGAGCCTTAGGAAGCTCTCCTCCCCACCTGGAGTTTGCTCCCATCTGCCCACACCAACATAGCTGCAGAGGCTTTGAAGTCAGGAGTTAGCATGGAGCAAGAAGAGGCCTCTTGGGAGGGGGAGGGGGAGGGGAAGGAAGAAGGAGGTAGCTGGAGGATGCAGGGTGGAGGCACTGTAGACACTGGTCACCTAGGTGAAAATGGGGAGTAGGGCAACAGCCCTTGGCAGAATATGAACTATGGGTGGTCTCGCTCAGCCTCCTAGGTCCACAGCAATCTTGAGTAAGAGACGAAAGCGGATAAGGGATGCGGCACACACAAAGCATAAACAGGAAGTATGGCCCTCTTGCCAGTGTGCATCCCGTTAATCACCATGGACTTTGCATACTTTACTTGACCAGGAATCTCATGAGCATACTTGGGAGCCTGGCTTTGTAAGCTGCAAACTCACACAAACAGTTTGGAAAAGAGACTGAAAGGGATGTGAGGGGCATTTGGTATTGCTTGGAACCCTCCCGAGTAGGCTCTCAGCCAACAGGACAGTTTGGAAGCAGTATCCAGTCTGACTCAGTACCTCCTAGCCTCCCTCAGTTCCCATCAAGGGCATGCATGGGTGTCATGGAAGACAGACAGACAGACAGACACACACACACATACACACACACACACACACACACACACACACACACACACACACCCCTTTGGTCTCTCTTGGCTCCTGTTAGCCCTAGAATGAACCACAAAGGACTGACAAAGGACTGAGGCAGGCCCCCAACAGGAGCATGCTGGGTCAAAGGCAGGTGGCATTAGTGCCAAGGAGATGAGTCCATGGCAAAGCCTAAAGGACACCCAAGTTATCACCCAAATGACTTGCAAGCAAGTCCCACAAACAAAAGACACTACCCTAGTAGCCCAGGAGCACAGCCCACAGTCTGCTACAAGCTCAGCCCATACTGCAGGGCGCATGTCCTAGCTCCAGCTTAGCCTGGCTTCCAACAGACTTTGACACCCAGACAAAAGAATCTTGCAGGGGAAGCAGAGGGTTGGGGGATAGAGTGGGGTATGGGAGAGACACCAGACTATCCTAACTTCTCAGGTCTCCCTGCCTGAGGTAGAGGGAAGAAAGGTAACACTTGCCTCAGGGAAGAAAGAACACACAGGGCCCCAAGCGATTGTCTGAAGATCCTGGTACAACTACAGTCTCTGTTCTCCCTTCCTCCCAGAAGTAGGACAGGGTGGAACTCCTCAAAACAGCTGCTCACCCTCAGGGCAGCTTCCTCACCACATTCACGGAGAAAACGCAGGACTCAGGAAGGTCTCAGGACTGCGCACTGAATGTTGTAGAAAAGAGCACAAAATTATACCAGAGCCCTGAAACGCAAGCTCACACCAGGCCAAGCCTGAGTTAAGACTATTGTAGCCTGAGCTGGAGAGAGCTGGGAAGAGCCTCAAACTTGCTCTACAGAATGGCCGGCCAACCTACACATCTAAGAAGACAGTGGCAACTCAGTTCCCCTGAGGATGCTACAGTCCCACAGGCCAGGTCTCCCCTGGGTAGCTGTGCCAAGGGACAGGCCATCACTCCTCAGGCAGGGCAGGATCATAGCTGCTTCCAGAGTTGGGCAGGGCCAAGCTGGGCAGCCCAGCAATTGCCCAGGTCCATGTTCTCTGGCTCAGCATCTTCACGAGGGCACTGCAAGCAGTGCCTGGGAGGATCCCTGAGATGATTCCCTCCTACACGGCAACTCCTCCTCGTCTCTCCATCTCACGATGCTGATCCCCACCATTTAGGCCCCAAAGACCAACCAGAGGAACAACCTCTGCTGGGAACTCCCGCCCTAAGGCACTTTCAGATACCTGATGGCTTACAGCCAAAGTGCCCACTTGTTCCTCTGCTGGCCGTGTTGTGGAGACAGACATGCGGCATGTTCTCAAAGCTGAGAGGCCTCTGGAACTTCCCCTAGGAAGCAGCTGCTGGTCTGTCAGGGCATAGCCACCACTCTCAATGTTTCCAGGGTCCCTTAAGGCTCCTCTGACGTCTAGGCAGGTAGAATGCCAAACTGCCCCATGGTAGGCCTTTTATACCGGTGTGGCCCTATTAAGACATATTCTCACTTCAGCTCTGCCATCTGAGTCCTCATCCTGCCATTTGTGGAACACTGGTTGGTCCAGGGCAGCAAGAGATCTCCCTGCTTTGAGGCCTCAGGGCACAGCCACTCCTCACCTGAAAGGGGGTCTGGGTTCCAGCTCCTCCCTCCATCCCCCAGCAACCCAAAGTCAGCCCAGGCTGGGCCACTTATGCCCACTGTGCGGCTCCTGCCACCATCACGTGATACATTAGACATTGTACCACCTGAAAGGAGCTGCACAAGGAGCCCTGCTTCACTGAGAAGAAGCTCCTGTCTCCACAGAGCACGCAAAACAAGTGGCCGGGCAGTGGTGGCGCACGCCTTTGATCCCAGGCAGAGGCAGGTGGATCTCTGTGAGTTCGAGTCCAGCCTGGTCTACAGAGTGAGTGTAGGCCAGCCAAGGCTACACAGAGGAACCCTGTCTCGAAAAAGAAAAAAAAAAAAGAAGGAAAAGAAACAAGAAATGATTTACACTCAGGACAGACACACCAGAAAGGAGGCAGAATGAGCCACATTCAACACTTTCCTAAATTCCCCCATGTGAGAGGAAGGAATGGGAACCAGCCACAGAAGAGACAGTGAGTCCAGGCCCAGACAGCAGGTCTACTGTCAAGGTGAGACCTTTGACCCTTCCCACAAGGTGGTCAGCACTAACAAAACACTCTGGGGTCTCAAGTGAGGAGAGATGTCTTGATAATGCTCTTCAGCATCTCTTTCTGTCAGCCCTCCATCTTCCCTCCCCACTTCTTATGATAAGAATAGCATGTAAGACGGAAACTCAAGTTCAAATCAAGGCTCGGTCATTTGTATTTGGGACCCCGAGAAAAACCGTCAGCCCTGGGCTTGGCCTTACCCTGGGGAATAAGGGGTGGGATGGACCCCCAGGCTCTCTAATAAGCACTTCTAGAAGCTTCCTTCCTGTTACCTTAAGCCCAGAGTCTACAGTCCCCATTCCTCCTTCACCAGGAGCCAGACCTAGAGAGGCAGGCTCTAGACGTAGAGAACCTGGGGATGAGGGTACTGGTAAGACCTCCCCCCCCTCTGGCAGGCCGCCCTCCCTTCCAGGGAACCTCGGGTTGCTGCATAGTAGATACACAGGACAGCAGTGGGAAGGTGGCAGTCACAGGACTGGCCACAGACACCTAAGCCGATTCTTTATCCAGCTGCTCCCTCCCCGGAGACAGGAGCAAGCTGGAACATGCCAGCAGCCACGCTGGGACCCGTTAGGGAGCATGAGTCCATTCAGCTGTCTGGATGGGCTGAAGTGGCAGGTCGGGTGCTACCCAGAGCCTCTCCACCACCTACAGGCCAATGCCTTAACTCCGCAGGACTGTTCCGCCAGCCCGGCTGCCAGCTTCCCAGGCCCGGCTGTCTGCTGGACAGCTGCCGATGACCCGGCACCATGGCTCTGCCCTGCCCATCTGAGCCAATGGGGAACAACTGCACCCACCGCCCACACCTCGGATTCCACATCAAAACACTAAACAGAAACGTTCTGGCACAGGGGAGCTGGGTGTGCCCAGAGCCACTGTCTGTAAGCGCCATTCGCCTACTGGTCAGAGCACACCCAAAACGGGCCATCTTGAGGGCACAGTTGGCCATGCCTTTTGGGACATCATAGCCTGGAGTGCAAACGAGTTATTCTTCAACAGGGGCCAGCCTCGCCTGTTAATGTTTGACAGGAGCTCAAGTCAGGGACTCTGCCCCAACGGTGACTCAGTGGCCTAGAGCCCATGGCTTTGTGCCACCTCTAGGGAGAAGAGGGGGCAGGTAGACAGACTCAAGGGAATGAGGCCACATTCCACAGAAGTCAAAGGGCCCAGCGTGACTCACAGGGGCTCCCACACCAAGCGCTGACAACTCCAGAAGGCATCCGTTCCAGCAAAAAGACAGTGGCCCAGCTGAAGTAAGTGACGACATCAGAGGCACACACGATCATTCTCGATTCCCCCAAGCTCAGGGGCCATTTACAAATGTGATTTGCCTTTCAGGTAAGGAAAGGGAGCCGATGCCCTGGAGCAATTGATTAAGCACCAGTCAGAGCACACGCAGTCAAACTCCCTTTTCCCCTCGTTCCTACAGAACAGTCGTCCTCCACGGGAGGCCATCTCTGTCTCATGTGCTAAGAGAACTGCCATGGGCAGCAGGAACGAAAGCCCTGCAGGCTTTATATACACTAAGGGCAGGACTTGGAGATCAGTGGTGGTTTGAACAGGAATGATCCCCATAGACCCATGTGTTTGAATGCTTGGCCCATAGGCAGAGTGGTGCTATTAGGAGCTAGGCCTCGTTGGAGTAGTTGCTGGAGGATGTGTGTCATCGTGGAAGCGGGCTTTGAGGTCTCATATGTTCAAGCCAGGCCCCGTGTGGCAGTCCCCTTCTCCTGCCTGCAGATCGAGATGAAGAACTCTGAGCTCCTTCTCCAGCACCATGTCTGCCTGCATGTTGCCATGTTTCCCTCCATGACGATAAGGAACTAAACCTCTGAAACTGTAAGCGAGCTCCAATTAAGTGTTTTCTTTTACAAGAGTTGCCGTTGTCATGGCGTCTCTTGACAGCAATAAAACCCTAAGATGGGAGAATGAGGAGTTAGCTCAGTTGCTAAAGTGCTTGCCATGCAAATATGAGGAATTGAGTTTGATCCCCAAAACCCCACTAAAAACATGGGGATGGTGGTATACACTTGTAGTACTGAGGCGGCAGAGACAGGATGCCTGGGGTCACCAGCCAGCCAGTCAGTGTAGCCAAATCACTGAGCTCCAAGCCAATGAGAAACTCATAAAAAACAAAAACAAAACAAAAAAGAGACAGGCAGGGGTAGGGGGGGGGGGGGTGGCGCATGCCCGGCACTTGGGAGGCGGAGGCAGGTAGATCCGAGTTCAACACCAACACAGCGAGTTCCAGGACAGCCAGAGCCGCACAGAGAAACCCTGTCTCAAAAACAAAAACGAACAAACAAAAAAAATCAGAGACAAAAAAAAAAAAAGAAGGTGGGAGGCACGAGAAGAATGAAACCTGAGCTTGGCTTCTGGTCCACGCAGGCCTTGGAAGGCGTCTGCACACGCATATACGTGCGCCCACACACTTCCAGCGAAACCCTGAACGAGCAGCAGGTATTGAGAACAAGCATCTTGAGAGAGCAGGTCCTCCAACTTTAGGGCCTGAGGTTTTTGTTTTGTTTCGTTTGGGGGACATGTCCTCGCTCTGTAGGCGAGGCTGGCTTTGAATTCAAGGCAATCCTCCTGCCTCAGCCTCCCAAGCTGCTCGATGGTAAGTGAGCAGGGCCTAGGGGTTTTAAAGGTGCCCTCAATTCACTCGTCCATCTGGCTGCTTGATTACTGGGAGGTGAAAAAAAATAAATAAATAAAGATCTCCATAAAAGGAAGAGAATGTGCATAGCGCCTGGCCTCAAACAGCATGAGCTTCCTTCCAGCCAACAGCTGACCACCACCCCTGCTGCGCGCTGGTGCAGCTTTTGAGTCTAATTGTTACCTGCAGCTTCCTCTGCAGATACCCACGCCTGACTGTCCATCTACAAGGCTGCCTCCTCCCAGCCTTCCCAAGGCTACTGGTCCACACACTGTTATGAACTACACTGCTTGACCTGTATGTGTCTCCATGGCTCTGCTTTTTCTATCCAGTTGGGGTTGACTCCCACTCAGGATCTCCATTAGGGCAATGTGCTGCTTAGGAAAGCTCTCTGGCTGTGAACATGGCAGCGAGTCCCTATGTATGGGACACAGAAGCCTGACACATGAGTTGAACTATAGCCCTGCAGCGGCAAAGGCAGAACAAATGCCTGTGATGGCCACACTGCCTGAGGAGGAGTCCAGTCCACAGGTAAAGTCCAGTTAGTCCCACACAGAGCCTGCCATCTGCCTGTCATCCTTCTAAAAGGGGCCTGCAAAGCACAGAGAGGGACAAGCAGGCGCAAATCTCCTGGCACCATGCAGGAGCTAACACAGTCACAGCGGAAGCCAATCAGAAGGGACAGAGTCGAGTAGAGGGTGCATGGCTGGAGTCTCCAGGCCTAGTGGAGAAGGGTACATGGGCAGGCAGAAGCAGAGGCTACCCTCTGGCCCCTGCAAAGACAGCAATCCGCAGTCAGGACACATGATCAGCCTGGGACAGACAGAACAGGTACCTGCCCTTGACCACAGTGGACCCCACCAAGGTCTTGGCTGTCCATGGCTCCTCAGATTACTGCTCAGCCTCCCCAGCTTCACTATAGACGCTGGAGAACAGGCAGTACCTCACCTTCACTTCACACCTGCAAGAGCCCTGAATGCCAACCTCCTGGCTGCCAGCCTTCTCCACAGGGGCTTCCCTGGCTGTCTTGACCTACTTCCCACACCAGAAAGTTGTATGGGATAGAAGGAGCTGGGGTCTCCTGGCCCAGCCCCAGAGAATTCACCCCCACCTCCCACCAATTGTAATCCTGTTGCTGGGATACAGGGCAGAAGAAACTCAATCTCAGGATTAATGTCTAGACGCGGCAACTTTTCCCCTGGTTCCCCACCTATAATTGGGACCCAAATCGGCAGGCACAGTGAGCTGATAGCGGGAATAAAGGAGGAAGTTGTTTTTGGAGCCTCGTGGGGACATTCCTCAGGCGGGGCCACGCACTACCTGCTCCGGGGCTGCCGTGCTCGGCCGACCTAGGGCTGTGAGCCCAGCTGCCTGCCGGCTACACACAAAGAGGCTTTCATCCTCCGGAATGTCACGTCTTCAATTAGCGCAGAAAGAACTGGAGAAGAAAGAACTGCAGATCATGCCCTCCCAGCACTGGGTTCGTCTGCAGGGAGCCCTGTCTATTAACTCTATGCTGCCCACAGTCCTACCAGTCAACAGGCACGGGGGCTAATGACCAGTATTCTGCCCCACGCTGAGAACATGACCAACAGGTGCCCAGGGCTACCCAGAAATGGAGCCTCCAGCTACCAGCCCAGGACAGCCAGCAGGAGGCCTACGGAGACAAGGTTAGCCCTGCAAGAGACAGCCAGAGAGCCCTTGGCCTTCCACAGATGCTCAAACACATGAGAGCTCATCACTAGGTCTAGATGGGGGACAGTGCCACCTGTGCCTAAGTTCATTGCCCTCCAGAAGTTGATTCTCTTCTCGATTCCGTGTGCCCATACATGGACCTAAACAGCTCATCTGAGTCAGACCCACCTGGGACCAGCTGCCAGGCCCACGGCAAGAATGTGGCTACGGATGTGATTAAACAGCCTGTCTCTAGAAACTGGAGTTCAGCCAGGCGTGGCGGTGAGTGCCTGTCATCCCAGCACTCAGGCAGAGGTAGGAAGAGGGTGAGTTCAAGGCCATATTAAGCTACACTGTGTCCAGTAAGTAAACCAGGGATGGAGCATGGCAGTGCACATACACAGAACTTAAGCTGAGACAGGGGGGTCAAGACTGTGAGGCCAGCAGGATGGGCAATACCGTCTCAGCAAAACTCAACGAACTGAATCCTTTCAGTCTGGTGACTGAGCTCCTCCTTCAAATACTTGCCCGCTGGGGCCCTGAGGAGGGTCCATCATGGTTTTTCTGTATCTATGATTTTCTCTATCTGTGTTGTGAGCCTTCATTTAGAATGTCTAATAAACCTTCTAAAAAAAAAAAAAAAAAAAAAAGAAGGTTGTGCCTGGTGGAAAATAACAAGTCCAACTTACAACCCAACTTCTACCACACAGGCAAGAACAGGGAACTCATGGCCACCCAAGAATAGAATAGGCCACCTAGAAGACCTGAGTCTCAGTCCAAGGATAGAGTATGTGCCCTGAGTACTCTGACTCAGTGAGCCTATATTCCTGTCACGAGCCACCATACCAACCTTTCCCGGGTCCAGAAGCTCTCTGACCTATCTCTGAAGTAACAGAAAAGAGATTGCCCGGGCAACCCTGCTTCCCACACGCTCATCTCTTAAGACAGAATGAAGCCAGTTTATTGCCACCACTGACTGTCTTGAGGCTAAGGCCCCCAAACACCATGGGCTTTCGATACTCTGTGGGCAGCATTATTTCTCCATCCCCTGGCTCTGTGAGCAACACAGCCTTAGTTGGGTCTCTGCAACATACATAAGCACCTCTATAGGAATCCATATTGGGGGAACCTCCCTTGTCAAGAGTTGCAAGCCAGAAAAAAGGGGCTATACACAGGGGATGCTCAGGGGAGGGCCCACACAGAGAGGCTGCTCAGGGGCGGGGCCACACAGAGAGGCTGCACAGGGGCGGGGCCACACAGAAGGGCTGCACAGGGGCGGGGCCACACAGAGAGGCTGCTCAGGGGCGGGGCCACACAGAGGGGTTACACAGGGGCGGGGCCACACAGAGAGGCTGCACAGGGGCGGGGCCACACAGAGGGGCCATAGAGAAGAGGGGTTGCATGGGACGGCCCACAGGAGACCGAAGAAGACAGCCACTGCTAATAGGGAGCCAATCTTAGAGATACACTGGTTCCCCTGGGAAGTGATACGGGCCTTGAGCCCTAGATAGCTATGGGCCAAGGAATACAGTCATGGATGGAAGGCAGAGGAGGACATGGGATGTGAAAAAGGAAAGAGTAGGAGTCACAGGTAAGCAATCCCCTCAGCAGGAGGTAGTGTTCACCAATGTGAGGACAGAATAACCGGGAAGATGCCAGTCCAGGGGCCACGAGGGAATTCATGTGCAAATGTGGCTTCTGCAGCTTGACGCCTTGGCAAAGCTGGCAGCTCTGCAGGGGACAGGGAAGACGCCAGGCGGCAGCAGATGCACTTAAAGCTGCCCTGTCATGGAGCATTCGCATGGGTAACACTCGAGAGTCTATTGAGGTTTTTTTTTTTTTTTTTTTTTTTTGCTCAGGAATACATCTTTTAAAACATTTAACTAATGGTGGTGGTGCACACCTTTAATCCCAGCACTCAGGAGGCAGAGGCAGGCGGGTCGCTGTGAGTTTGAGGCCAGCTTCATCTACAAAGTGAGTTCCAGGACAGCCAGGGCTACAAAGAGAAACCTTGTCTCGAAAAACATACGTACATAAATAAATAAATGGATAGACAGATAGATAAATGAATAAATAAATACCATTTTGATAGCAGCTGTGCACATGAATGTCTCAGGAACTGAATACTCTAGCTTGGGACTCTAGGTACCACATGGAGGGCCCACCTTCGAGGGGCCCATGTTAGGTACTTCGGGATCCCTGAGATAGTAAAGAAGGAGAATTGTTCAAACAAGTATCTGCCATCCTAAGGTTCACCTCTGTTTACAGATGACAGAAGCCAGGGGCAGTGCATGATCACTAACACATGTTCCGAGGTCATGTCCAGGGCTAGGTAAGGCTGAGACAACAAATGGCCGGCCACAGACAAATCCCATCACTGTAGACTTTTTCCTTTCTCACAAAAGAAGGCGACATGCAGAAGCAGTGTCCACGGCAAGTTTGGTGCTGCTGGGTGGTTTCCTTTCCCTGGTTATGTATTTCTTCTGTCCATTTATGATGTAGCTGCAGATTTTGTGTGACAATGATACAAAGATTCAGGTCGGTCTCCACATCCTTGGAGATTCCTGGCCTGTGTGGGCAAGCGCAGGCAATGACACAACTGGGTGTCACTGGGTCAGGGAAAGCACTCATCAGCCACATGGAGGTCACCAAGACTTATGGAAAAAGGCCTGAGGACAAGGAGGGGGAGGAGGGAAGAGACCCAGTGGGCAGGTCTGGGAGAGCTTTAGGGCAGGATGCCTCAGGGAAGTGGCCTGGTTCTGCCCAACACAGAAAAATCAGGCCAAATCACGGCCTAGTTGGCTGAGATCAGATTAATGTTCAGTCTGTGTGGTCACTAATTACAGGCTCAGCTCTCGATGTGGGGTGTGTTGAAAGGTCCCCTGAAGTATGGGAGGAAGCAGGAGCGGGTACAGGCTGTGTTAAACGAAGACTTGGGAGCCCTTAAAGGGCCGAAATGAGAACAGAAGCACAAACTACCCAACCACAAGGCAGCAAGCAGGCAGGTCATTGCAGGAGGACAGCTCCAAAGAGAAAAACAAGAACCCCAGATGGACCAGGCGTGGGGTTGCACATGTTTAATCCCAGCACTTGGGAGGCAGAGGCAGGGAGATCTTTGAGTTTTGACACCAGCCTGGTCTACACAGCAAAATTCCAGGACAGTCAAAGAAACCCTGTTTCAAACAGACAAAACAAATGAACAAAAAAGAACCCCAGATGAGCACAGACTTGGGAGGGAGGACCCCCAGCGAAGGTTGCAGGAGAGCCCAGACTGCAACAGCTTACCAAGAGGAAAGAATAAAGTGGCTCAGAGCAACAATGGTGACATTTTGGTCAGATGAGTGAAGCAGGACACAGCCCAAGGGGGGTCAGATATAAGCTGTGTCCAAGGTAGGGAGGTAGCTAATTCTCCGCCTCAGGCTGAGTAACACTGAGGTGGGGGAGCAATGGGCCTCAGAACCACTCCATGACAGCAGCAGCCTGTGCAAAACAATCCCCCAAAGTGTACATGTGAAAAGTGCCTGAATAGTGATCAGCCAGCGGGACAGCCAAAGGGGGGGGGGGGGGCGCCTTTTAAAACCCTTTACTAAAACCAGAGGGCAAAGGTCAAATAGACTGTCTGAGAACACAAGAGATAAAGCACTGTATCTTTTGTCTTATCTCAGAAGGAATGCTGGCTCGTCAGGACAATGAAATGCAAAAGGAGGAAATGGGAGTCTTCCGAAGGAGCTGGGGACAAATTGACCACAATGTGGAGAGGGACTGGCTGTGGCGTTATAGGTCAGCTATTAACTGTCGCTAACTAATTGAAATGCAGAAACTAATTTAGCTTGAGCTGAACACCTGCTGAGATATGGGCTGACCGCAAGGGACGATACTGGAAGGCTTGGAAAGACGGGATGAAGCTGCTAGGGGCCCTGGAGAAGAGGGATGAAGGTACTGGGGGCTGGAAGAGAAAGGATGAGGATGAGGGGAGGATGGGGAAAGGAATGAATGGGGGATGCTGGGAAGCTGGTAGGGAAAGGATGGGGTATATCTGAAGGCAGAGGAGGAGGAGGAGATGGTGTCGTTGGAGGCTGGTTAGGTGAGACGCTGCAGCTCAGAATTGCTGCCTTTATCTAATACTAACACACTGCTCCGCATCCTCACCCTCCATTCCCGAATTCGAAGAGAGAGAAGAAATGCCACCAGGCTCCACTCTCCTTAGGCTGCAGCCTCAAGCCTTGCGCCTTATCCCTACATTCCTATTGCACAGGGGCTCAGTCAGTTTGCATGTGTCCCAGCCCTCTGACCAGCTAGTGGCCTTCAGGAGAGTGGCCAGGGCTGGCTGACTTACAAATCAAGGCTGACATAGCCAGCTTATCACTGCAGACTCCTAGCGACAACGGGGAGGCCTGTCAGCGTCCGTGATAGACGAAGTCCAGAGATGCAGAGGGAAGCAAGCACTGTACCCTGATAAACCCTGGGTGTAGGCCACACAGCTTCCCTCCCCAGGGTAAAAGCAAGCTCCTCTTCTTCTCTGAACTTGGACAGGCCCAGAAGCCAGGCTGAGCACCTGGCCAAAGGCTGACCCAGAGGCTATAGTCATGTGTGCTCTAAGGAAAGGTCCCAATCCCCAGGGACAAGCAGAGAGCCCAACATGGACGGTTTGGTCCAGGGCAAATGAAAGATGTAAATTAAAATGTCTAAAAATCCACTTGCTAGGGGGTGGCTGCAGTTTGGTTATTTTCATAAGGAATAAGGTCCAGTTCTTAGAACCACATCTGCCGTCACGTCTCCACAGTGGGCTGACTAAGGACTTGTCAGGTCCATTCAGAATAACGGAGGACACAGGAATCATCCCAGATAACTGAGGCCTGGGCAGCGCTCAGAACAACCAGAGACTGGCAGCCGCTGGCCCACGGACAATCCTGATGGAATACTGATAGCCTGCTGGGCACACAGCCACCTGCTCTACTTTAGGAAAATGTCCTCAGTCTTACTGTCATCACATCCCTTGGGGCTTGCTTGATGGTTCTCCTGGGGTTGAGGGTGCTGGCCTCATAGGTGGAACAGCTTTTATACTATGTATCTTACTGTCTCGGGCAGCAGTCTGTCTGATTTGGGATAGACTGAACCCACTCCACAAAGCCCCTAGGCTGCGAGTCCTGTCTAGCAGAACTCCCATTATATCTCAGGGACAACAGAGACAGCCTTCATGGATATTCCTCCTAGCAGCTCCCAGCAGCCTGGCAGTCACTCCCTGAATGGTGGTTGCTGCTCACCAACAGTTGTCCCCCTTTGGCCAATTGGCTCTAAGCTCAGACCCTGGGGTACAGAGGTTCCAGAGGCTGCTGCGCAGGCTGCGTTCGGGGACCCACCAACGAGAAGTTCACTGAAGGTCTGGCAGTGTCCTCAGGGTGCAGGCTTATCTTTTAGCTTGCTTGGTAGAGCACCTTCAACCTCGAGTGGTGCTAGCTAAGCTGAAAGGAACGGACAACATTCAGGCCAGTGGGCCTTAGAGACACTCCGTGGCATCCTGCTTGGGAAAGGATCAAATCTCAAAACACTTCAGAGGGTCTCACACCACAGCGGGCACCTTATTCCTCTAAGCTGCTCCTTCCTCCCCTTCAGTGAGCCAATGAGCTTCCACATCTGTTTCCAGGGATTACAGGAACAAACACCCACAGTCAGCTACACAAAACCCAAGTTTATTCTCTTACAGTTCTCGAGGTCACAAGCAGAAAGCCAAGGCATTGGCAAAGGTGGGTCCCTCAGGCTCTAGGGCAGACCACCCCAACTTTACCAGGAGGTATCTAGGGGTATGTGTGTCACCTAATGGCTGCCTCCAAACAGCCTGGCAACCTCCAAATTGTGCTCTATTCTCAAATACCTATCCTCAGATGCCCACCCTCCTAATCACACCTCTATCCTCACATCTGACTGACTTTCTTGCCCATGACCCCCTGATAATCACCCTTCGACCATATCAGCTACCCAGGGTTCTGATCATCTCCCTACCTCAAAATCCTCACTCTAACCCCAGGTGTAATGTGCTTTTAGACCTTCACAGTCTGCAGGTGAGGATGAGGCCATCTTTGGGGGACCCTCATTATTCATCCTAATATGCATGCCAAATGAGGGCATCCTTACAGTCTGCGGTCTGTCCTCACTGTTGTGTTTTCCAGTATGACACAGACTTGCTGGCCAGCTAGCTGTCCCTAAGTCCCTCAGGCTATCTGCTAAGAGAGGAGCTGTCCACAGGGGGCCAGACCTAGACTGGCACCAGGGTTCAAGCCTTTCCTGTCTGTCTAAAACCAGCATCTCCCCTCTCCCACATGCAACAATGACAGGAAGGGGAATGGTAGCATGGGTGGTCTTCTCTCTGGTTGCAAACATCCCATGAAATTCCACTGGCTTACTTTCCTTGGGGGTAAAGATTCGTTTCCTCAAGGAAACAGGTCCCACTTGTCCTGAGGGAGGGGCCTCTCCAGGAGATAGGATCTTGTTATCCAAGGACCCAGAATGAGCCAGAGGGCATCACTAATGTTGCCTGCCAAGAGCAGGTGCCCTGTGAGGCCACCAGCAAGATGCAGGTTTACTGTAAAGTGGAAAAAGTAAAAAGAAAAAAAGGGAGTAGGATGGGAGGTAGAGGTGTCAGAAGCAGAGAATAAGAAGCAAAGACAGACACCTGGGTTCAGAAGCCACTAAAATTAAGCTCAACATATCCCCTCCTCTTCCTCTTCCTCTTATTCCAAGGGCTCTGAGAACAGTAGTAGCTCTTGAAAACACACAGGAAGTTAAGCTGTGAGCTCTCAACTCTGAATTCTCCCAGCATGGATGACTCACTGTTCACAGGACCCTGTCCTGGGCCTCCTTGTCTTATCTAGAATCCTTTGCCCATTGGGAATGTCCTAGTCACCTGCCTTCACAGACTTAAGCATAAGCACGTCAGGCCTAAGCACGGAGGTTTCTACAGAGCAAGAAGGTGATCAGAAAGGAAAGGACTGCCTTACCGTGAGAAGGGAAAGAAACACTGTAGACAACAGAAGCTGAGGCCCTACCCACACCCACAGACAGGAACCCAGGTTTGCATAGACAGAGATTAATTGGAGGTGGCTCTCAGTTTTCTAGATGAAGAGCTAAGGCAACAATGAAAAGGAAGCTGAGGGTTTTCTTCATTGCCCAGATAGGGCCTGAGTCTGGCTGGATAGAAAACCTTTCCTAGGAAGAGATGGCAGCCTTCAGGCATCTCCCAATGAACCTGTGAATTCTTGGCAGTTTCCTTTAAATTATGCCAGCCGTGTAAGGAAGGATACCTGGTAAGCAGAAGCAGGCAGGTGGCTCTGGAATCTCTTTGAAAGCACATGGAAAATTAATGTCGCCATGCTGGGCACCTCAGGCAGTCTAGGAAGAACTCTGAGAGGCACAGTGGCTGCTTCTCCTAGCATATGTGTCACAGTAGCAAGTCCAACTGACAGCTGGGTAAGAGCTCCAGAAACACACCTCCTCCTACTGTTGATGACAGTCTCTCCAGGACACTGCCTGGCAGCTGGGACAGAGCTCCTACAGGGCATTATGAGCCCTCTGAAGCCAGTCCAGGACTGTCGGGACTCAGGGAAAAACTGAGACACAACTATGCTCTCTTTAGGCTAGGCCACAGATTCCACATTGCCTCACGGCAAGCGAACCGTCATCAGCGCCATTCAAAGGGTCAGGAAGCCACCTAATGTGGGAACTGGGAACAGAGCCAGCTTCGAACCTAAATCCCGGGCTCTCGGCCACCACACCTGCCTCCACCTCTACGGGCAAAGCTGTTGGCCAGGCAGATACAATGCCTGCCAGATATAATCCCCAGGATCTGGTGACTCCACAACTGCTTGCTACAAGAACTGGACTCCAGTGGGCAGCAGTGGACACACACCATATATCTCTCTTACACAAGTGCCCAGCCCCACACAGTCCTCCCCCGTGTTAGTTATCCGGCCTCAACGCTTCCCAGAGCAGGCACCTCGCCTCACGTCGTCCTGCAGATGAGCAAAAATGAGCAAACCCGTCCAGGAGGACCTCCCTGAGCTGAGTCCATCCGTTGGACTGTGTTTGCCAGTCCAGACTTCCACCACGAGGGGATGGCTTAGAAGAAAAATGTTATGCATTAATAGGGTGACTGCAAACCAGGCCAACTCACCAATATGGCATGCAGAACTACTGCCCCAAACAGACACAAAGCTATAAGAAAAGAAATAGCCAAGAAAGGAATATATACACACATACATACATATAAACAGTGGTTAATATAGTTACCCTCTGCATTGTAACTCCAAAAGATTTGATCAGACCAGCAAGATTTTTGAAGTGACAGTACTCAGCTCTGGGATGATCTGATGATGAGAGTTAGCCCTACCCATCTGGAGGGGCCCTACCTCTCCCAAAGGTCTAGCCACGGCCCCCGCACCCAGCCCCAACTCTGACTGGAAGCACCCAAGATAAGGACCGTGAGAACATGGAGCTGGATGGAACCCAGGCCCTGGGCACTCTGCCTCCAGAGATAAGAGAAGGCCCTGCTCCCCATCGCCACTCACCCTTCCCTCAGCCCCCAGACTACTGGCGTCTGGAAACACATACTGTCTATCTTCCCTCCGTCTCTCTGAGCAGGCGCCCGAGGTGTTCAGAAGAAAAACACACACAAGAAAAGAGAAAAATCAGTGACTGAGTGGAACAGTGGAGGAGTGACGTTCACCTCAAGGTACCAGATAACCAGTGTGGCCTCTCTGCCCACACCTCTAAGTGTGAACCAGCCAGAACCGAAGGGGAGCCTATGAAGGGTACCCACTAATGCTGGGTACCACTCTCCTGGCCGGCCTCTTTAGCTGTCCTGGAAGTCACCGGTGCTGCTCCCATAAAGACACCTGGCTTACCCACCACAAGGGACCTACGTGGAGCCAATTGAATGGGCGGAAATTTTGTCTACCAAAAGCCCTGGGAGACTGTGCCCTCCACCCCACGTCCACCCAGGCTCTGGGTAGGAGGGCAAAAACCATTCCCACCCTCACCCCCAAGGGAGGCAAACAGCATAGCCATCTAAGTGCTGGGGGTGACAGAAGACAGCCTCTGCCGTGACACAGGGAAAGGTCTATTTTTGTTAGAGGCACGGAGCATTTGGATTCAGGTCTTCAGGGGTTCATGAAGCGTGACCTCCCTAGCAGCTAAACCCACTGCCAGAAAAGGCTGGGTGGAAGGTTAACTACTCATCCCTCCACGCTCCCAGAAAAGGAAGGTTAACGACCACTACTATACTAAAGAAGCTCTCCCTCTGGCCTCTCTGAAGTTGAGCCCTTACAACAGTTCACATCGCTGCTCACAGTGAATGGCTTGTGCTGGCAGGCTTTTTGAAGATGGAGAACCCTGCCACAGAAATTTGATACTGTTTCAAAGACATCTAAGCTCAGCTTTGAAACAGGAGGCCTGGTTGCTGCTAATTATGAAGCTACTCAAAAAAAAAAAAAAAACAGTGAGTGATGAGTGATTCTAAACAAAAATGAATGAGTGGATGGTGGATGGATGGAGGGATGGGTGGATGGAGGGATGGACAGATGACTGGAAAGGACGAGTGAATGGACAGATGGATGGATGGATGGATGGATGGATGGATGGATGGACATATAGAAAGATAGCTAGGTGAACAAAGTGATGCCACCTGCAGAATTTAACCTTACCTGGATGTGACAGCACACACCTTTAATTCCAGCACTTGGGAGGTAGAGGCAGGTAGATCTCTGTGAGTTCAAAACTAGCTTGGTCTACAAAAGGAGTTCCATGACCCTGTCTCAAAAAACAAATAAACAACCACAACTACTACTATCATCATCATCATCATCATTTAAACCTAGGCTCTACCCATAATCCATCACTGGGCCCTATCCACAGGTAGCCCTATCCCATGCTTACCTACAGCATTTCTTAGGCTTCTGTCTACCAAGCATCTCTTTTGTGGGACACCCTATCGTCAGCCCTCACCTATAAGCCAGTGCCAGTAACTAGCTGAACCCAGCACTTCTTGGAGGCACCTCCAGAACATCTTCTGGAAACTGGAGACAGCTGAGGACCTGCCAGGGCCTAATGCTGGGTACCCCTGCCCTGCCTCCATTACAACAGCTCCCCCATGCATATAAAATGCCCACAGGGGATCAGCCTGGTAGTGACCCCATCTTCTGGCATGGAATTTCAGGAAGGTGTACGGGCTTGTGAGCGGCCTCGCCACACCGTGGCTCTGACTGCAGCAGCCAGGATAACTATGCTTAGGCTTGCCCGTGTAAAGGAGCCAGGGAGAAGATATGCTTCCACAGGCGAAGAAGGACCAGACATGCGCCTGCAGCCCAAAGTTGACCTGACTCAGAGCATCTGTGATCAACAGTTCCCTGACAGCCACCCCACCTGAGCACAGACCCACCAACCTGGCATACACATCTCAGCCGGCAACCTGACTCCCACATCCCCAGCCAGCACGGCTAGTGCTGCAGACAGAAACAGCTGGGGTCCCGCCTGAAGGGGCTGCCTATCCCGGGAGGGACACAGTGTACGCTGAACAGAAACCTTGTACGTCACGGAAACACCCCTACAGTGAGAAGAAGGGACACAGGGAATCAGGGAAAGACTAAGTGTAAAGTGTTTTACTGAGGGTTCTCAGTGGCCCACAACGCCAAGCAAGGAGCTCTTTCTTCTCCGCTGTTTGGGACAGGGGAATCCATGCTTCAAGGAGAGGTGACAGCCACCGTACCATCTAGGTACACAGGACTAAGCTTGCCCCATTCTCTGCTGCCTCGGGAGAACACAGGCCTACATGATGTCACTACAGTGTTGGGGAGCCTTCCAAGATGGCAAAAGCTGAATCACCAAAACCTCCAGGCGGGAGCTAGCTCTAGATAAGCAGATGAGCTGGCTGATGAACAGAGCCGTTCAGCCCGTGGGACACACGTGCTCCCATGTCATCCTATGAGCTCACCATGCCACTTGCAATTCAAAATGTGCTAAATTTTTAAACCTCATAAACATACTAAATATGTTTTTATTCTCCTAGTGTCCCGTGCTTGTACACACACACACACACACACACACACACACACACACACACACTCCAGTATCCAGTCTTGGGAATTTCTGCAGGCCCTTTGCGGTATGTCTACCTGGTGTCAGCCAGGCCGCATCATGCTCTAACAGGTTACCACGCTCGGCCCTGAGATGGGGACCACTGCTGTGTCCTTTCTTCTATGACAGGTAACCCCTAACAGAGAGCCTCTGATGAGGTTCTGTGAGTCCTGAGTCTGCGGTCCAAGAGGTGTCCACGGAGTAGTGGTCCTCATGTCATGAAATCAGGAGGCTGGCCACTCCACACAGGGCCCCTTGACCCTCCCAGTGAATCCAACCTTTCCAACACCCCAGATGGAGACAGAACTCTCAGAACTTTACATGGACAAAGAATGTGTGTGTGTGTGTGTGGTTTGCATTGCGTGAACATGTATGCATGCCTGCATGTACATGTCTGCATGTACACTGATGTCTGAACATTGCATTTATGAGTACTTGTGCCCTGAGCACACATACGCACGAATATTCACGCCCGTACAGTACGTTTTTAAAATAGAACAGTGATAAGGGAGCACTCTGGCCTGATTAGCCACACCATCTACCCGCACCCTGGGGAGGTCAGCTCACTCCTTCTAGGTTTCCTCGAAGAGGGCTTCCCCTCTCTCAGTCCTCCTTCCTTTGAAGGAAAACAGGCGAACCCTGAAAAACAAGTTTTGCTGAAACTCAAAACTATCTTCGAGGTCTTTGCATCTGAATTCTGAAGACTCCCCAGCGGGTGAGAGGGGAACGGGAGCTCTTTCCCACTAACTTAAAGTCTAACGTTGCCAGTGCCCATACATCCCGTTCCTGCAGACCAACTGAAGGAGGGCAGCTCAGGGGCATTGCCGTGCACTAATGCACCCCTAGACAGTGGGAAGATACCAGGGGATACAAGGAGTCAGACACAGAGCACAGGGTACCTGTGGGGAAGTCGAGCCTGGGAAATGCTGCGGATGGGAGGGTGTGAGGACAGCTCCAGGGTGGCCATGAACAGCCTGTGGGTGCCTCCTGGGCCTGTCCTCTTTCCTCACAGACCACGTGGCACATGTGAGTGGAGTGAGAGGAGAAACTGCAGACCGATGGAGACCTTACACATCCTGGGAGTCACAGGGGTGACAGCTCCCCTAAGGCATGCTAAAGGTAAAAGGTACAGTCCGCCAGTTCAGAGCATCCGAATGAACCTCGGCACCACAGAACCGGTCCAAAATCAGTGAAGGGGCTTCGCTCACCACAGAGGCCTTTGGAGATGCAGCTGCGCCTCCAGGCAGCTGAGGATGGTTTCTATGTGACCCACACAAACCACAACCTGCCAGGTGGGGATTTCAGGCACACGGGCTCTTCCCCGGTAACTAAGACCTCACACAAGTTATCCTGGTCCAGGGGACTCAGCCTCACAGGGATGAGGAGCCCTGGCCGAGTTGGGGGAGGGGCTGCTGTAAGCAACACCAGCCCATCCCCCACCCCACCCCCTACCCCCTGCTGAGCAGCTTTTGGCTCAGCCTCCAGGACACAGAAGAATCACATTCTCCAGAAGGACCTTCCTGTCCCTGAGGGTATGCGGCTGAAAACCCCCCCAAGAGCAGCCACAGCAAGCAGAGAGACACACCGCTTCCCCCAAGCTTATCCTCAGATCACACCAGAGCTCACTGACACTCAGGTTTAGTTGCACCCAGAGGCTAAAATTAAGACCCATCTCCTTTGTTTTCTGTCCTTGAAATCAGTCCAGCTGGGGGCTGGGGCAGGGGGTGACAGTCTCTCCTGCATCTTTCCTTTGTCATCAGTGGTTACAGAAGAGGCCTCAGGCTTACAATTCCCTGCCTGCAGCCCCTGCCAGACCCTCATTTGATTAATAGCTCCAAGTGCCATGTGGCTGGTCAGTAAGAGAGGCCTGGCCAAGACCCCTCTCTGGCAGTTACAAGGCGTTACCAGCAACCCCCACCCCCGGTAGTTAACACAAATAAATGAACAATTATCTCCTACCCGACCAACAGGTGTTTTTTCAGATCTGCAGTTATTTAAAAGGGCCTGTACTGAGATTTAGCCCAAAGTGACTAAGGCGCTGAAGCAATGGACCAAGTCACTTTTTCTTCCCGGAGTGATCCCCCTCCTCCCTATGTGATGGATAAGGCAGAGGCAAGAGGCCTGTGAGCACCGCAGGTGACACCGCTAACCAGACAGTGGGCCTGGGCCGAGTACCAATTCGGTTCTCTGGGGAGGTCACCAGCAGGCGCCTTTGTGATAAAGCGCGGGGGTTTCTACCCTGGCAGTCTGGCATTGCACCAGCCCCCTACTCAGGGGCTTTGTGGACAGGCTGAGCAGGGGGGCAGCCGGTTGCTGGTTAGCCGCTGGGATCCCACAGCTGGTGGCAAAGGAAGTTCTCGGGCGCGCACATGCCGCGGTCCTTACCCGGCAGCAGTGAAGGCGACGAACCGGTGGGCTTACGAGCATTGTTGCCGGCCTGGCTGCGCTTGGCGCTCAGCAGCATCAAAGGGGACCGCGCGCAACCCGACACCACGGCAGGCGTGGGGACAGGGGCCTCGCGCTTACAGCGGCGCACAAAGACGAGCCACCGGAGTCCGGCCCCGGGCAAACGCGCGCAGTTTTGCCTCAACAGGTTGGAAACTCAAAGATGACGCCAGGCACTTAACGATCTTCCTCAGTCTTCCTCAGCCGTGACAAACCCCGCCCGCCCAAGGCCCTGGAGGGACCGACGGCGGCGGCCACTTGCTCAAGCATTGACGAGAATGGGGCCAGGGAGGGCAACGTTGGCGAGGTGGGCCACCAGGCGGATGCCTCCACTCCTTTCCGGCCACGGGGAGCGCGCAGCCGGCGGAACGCACAAACTTCTCCGCAGAGCTGCTTAAGTCTGGTCCCTCCGCGAGGGACTCCAGATACAGACAGCTCACACCCAGAAACCCCAGACGCCCGGAGTCTAGAGAATGAATGGCTAGCCTAAGCAGCACGGCGCTGCGCTGAAAGCGCCATCACCTCCCAAGCCGTGAGTGCTCCGGCCACCTGCGCGTGGGCAGGGCCCCCCGGCAGCCGCTGCCTCCCTGCAGACCGCACAGGGTAGGAGGTGGCTGTCTCCGGGACAAGCCAGAGATCTGCACGGTAGGCGCAGGAATCCGGCGGACACTGGGGCACCAACTTAATGCTTCCACCCGGGCTTACCTGACTCTGCCCAGGCCACACGTACCACCAGCAGCCAGACCAAACTGCTGAGCGCGTCCAGGTGGTGCTGCCGCCGGAGACTGTGCCACCTGCGGACGACAGTCACAGGTTAGCGGGCCCCGGGCATCCCCCACCCACTCCTACCCGTTAGCCCTGCGCCTATCCGCGGCCCGAACCTGGGCGCCATCTCCGCAGGCCAGGCCCTCTGAGCCCTGATGCTGCGCGCCCAGCGCCTCCGTGAGCCGCTTGCCCACAGCGCTCCAGACCGCTGCCGCCGCTAGGGTAGGGGCGGGCAGGGGCGGGACGGGGCGGGGACAGCAAGATGGGCGGGGCGCTGGGAGCTGATCTGAGCCTGGGAGAGCCCGGGAGCTATCTGGTAGATTCCAGACCTAGGGACAAACAGGGTAGACGAGGGCTGGCATCTATCGCAGCTTCTAGAACCCCCTGACTGACGATTTCTTCCTCCCCTCGATGTCTCCAAACGCGCGCGTTCTTCCCTCATACCAAGCTGCCTCACGGAGCTGCCAGAGGCAACATGTGAGATCAAACCCAGGGTGAGGTGCGGGACCATCCCACACTCACTGATTCATGTGCACTTCAGGACACGTGTTCAGTCCGTGAGGAGGACAGCGGGAAAGCCAGAGACTTGAAGAAAAACATTTATCACCAGTGGACCCTGGAGACGGACACTGGTCACTTCTTATCCCCTCTGCCCTCTTGGGCCATTAGGTGTGTCCTGAAGGTCCCTCCGGCCTCAGCATCTCCACTGTTTCCCAGGCCAGAGCAGCAGCTCTCCCATGAGCACCTCCTCCAACTACTGCCCTGCAAGTACGCATGTGTTATGAAGCCTGCCATGCCCAGGGATGGCCCCTGCCCCCGCCCCCACCCCTACGCTTGGTGTGCCCAGAGATGAGAAGACAGACATCCTACCAGCTCATTACTCCTGATCTCCTATCTGACTGAGCTCTGGGCTCTTTCCTCCAGGAACTAGGCAGCCTGGCCTTCCTGGTCTGGCCTTCAGCAAAATAAGATGCCTACACCCATCACGCAGCAAATCCAGATTCCTGAAGCCAGTTCCCACAGGCCTAGCAACATTCTCCCAAAGTCCCTGGAACTCATCCTTGCCCATCTCCACTGTCCTTCTTGTCCTGCCTCATCTCCTGGACCACAGAGAAACATCCACAGGATCAGCCCAGCTCCCCAAACCTCCACATACCCCAACCCTGAGTCTGTACCATCCGAAGTGACTCATACTTTTCTTGCAGACCAGAGACCAAGTCCCTCTACACTGGCCCCTAGCTCTACCCCTGAGGCCCTCCTAGGCCTCCCAGACCCCTCTCCGGTCACCCTTCCTGTCCTTCCCGGAAATGCCTCCTGACCTAGCCTGGCTCTGCCCTCCCCCTGCCCACTGCTCTGCAGCTGCAGCCCGAGGCCTGCTTGGGATTCTCATCTGCTCACATCATCTCCATCCTCTCCAGGCTTCAAAGGCCGGATCCTGCCCCAGACCCAGGGGCCTGCCCAGTCTCGCCCATCCACCTGGCCCACATCCCCACACTTCATCTGCCTTCAAACCTGGAGTCCCTGTGCAGGTGAAAAGGGCATAGGGAGGAAGAAGGCAATCTAAAGGATTGTGAGCCACATTTTTTTTTTAAGAATAGAAATGATTGATTGCCCCCACACTCTTTTTCAAAACTATTTCAGAGGAGACAGGAGGATGGGTCCCATGCATTGGCTGTGCCTGGCAGGTCTTTGGGTGTTCTTCAATCCCCCAAGTCCATGTGTGTGCTTCCACAGTTACACATAGTATGTACATGTGTGCCAGTCGACATGCATTCGTGCATACACACATGTAGGAGCATGTGCTGGATCTCAGAAATCATGTCCCTCTTTGTTATCATGTCTCTGCACCTGGAAGCCATGCCCCAGGGGAGGGGGGAGGGGGGAAGGGCTCCTGTCTTTTCTGTCTGCCTTCCACAGCAGCAGAACTAATTCTTCAATCTTCAATTAGATGATTGGAGCTCAACTATGTGTCCAAAAATGCAGGCCCCTGCAGGTGGCAGGATGTAGCTCCCAGGGCTGTCTGTAGTTCCTGAGAGTAATCCTGGATCAGGGCGGGGGCCACGCTAGTCCCAGCCATCCATGGGCTCCAGAGACTTTGCTGCCTGCGCCTTCTCCTTTGACACCTCAGAGCAGAGATGAGTCCTTTTGGGGGGAATTTGGTGATGGAGAAAGGGGAGCAGCTGGAGACACCAAGACTGGTTGTCTTTCCCAAACACAGTGGAGATCCTTCTTTAACGGGCCTGAGTGATAAACAGTGCCCCAGACAACAGAAAGCACCAAGGTGAGCTCTCTGCTGTGAAGGCGGTGCTTGGATGAAACAGACTGTGAAAAACATGCATTCTACACTGTCTTTTCCATAGTGTCTGTCCTACCCTCAGGTCATCAAGTGCCTCCATTATTCTCATTCTATTCACAGCTTTTTCCTATGAGGGCTTTGTTCCCTTCATATGTACAAGTATTCAGTACTCACTATAGATGGAGAGAGATGGCCCTAAAAATACAGACTGCACTTAGGAAAATCTCCGTTAATGCTATACTTTATGCTCTTCCTCTTCTTCCACATAAATATGGGATTTGCTCAGGGAAGTGGGGCTCAATCTCCAACGTTTAGTTGATCCTCTGCCACTGAGGGGTACAGAGGAGAAAACACCCCCCCCCACACACACACACAGAGGCATGGAGGGAGAGAGAGACAGAGACAGACAGGGACACACACACACACACACAGAGGGAGACAAAGACAGACAGAAACCAGTCCTCAGAATGGTACCTGGCTGTCCTAGCACCATGGGATTCACCACAGACTGTTTCTCCTCCTGTGACCAAAAGGCACCATGGACTTGAATGTGGGCTACGTACATGTGAGTCAGCTTCCTATTGCTGTGACAGCATACACACACACACACACACACACACACACACACAAAGAGAATTAACTTATAAGGAAGAAAGCTTCCTTTAGGCTTGTCATTTCTTAGGGTTTAGACTACGGTTTGCTCAGTCACATTGGGACCTTGGGCCAGGCAGAACATCATGACAGGAAAGCTGTGGCACAGGAGGCTGCCCACAGATGGAGACTATAAAGGGTAGGGTGCCAACAGCCCCTCCAAGGGCATGCCCCGTGACTTCATTTCCCACCAGCAGCCCCTCGGTTTTCCTCCACCTCCCAATGGCACCAGAGACTGGGGGACCCAACCTCCAACACACGGAGATCCAAATTGCAATGGTAACTTTTTACCGGGTAGGGGGAGACTACAGAATGGGCCAGGGGGCTATGAAAAGCACGGCGTGTATAGAAGTCTGGTGTCGGCCAGGCCCCACGCGGGCGGGCGTGCTCACAGTGCGACCGCTCTGCTATTCACTTTCAGGCTGTAGGCCCCCTCCTGAGTCCTGCAGAACATTCCTGTGCTTTGGACTCTGTCACTTGGCTCTATCACAATCCATCTCTCACTAGCACTGGTGACCCTGTGAGCTGGCCTTTGACTGTTTCTTACTTCGTTGCCTAGCTACACCTTTGCTCCTTCCTGATGCTCCAATATCATACCGCGGGGCCATCTTGCCCCTTTGTGTATACACCCAAGCTCTGTTGCAGGCTTGGTCCTAGTAGATAGTTCCTTAGAACGGCAGTCTTCCTGTTGGGTGAAAGCCTCGTACCTCTGCACCTGTGGGTGACAGCCCTCCAGCTCATCTCACTGGTGGCCAGGGCTCAGCTCTGTGGCAGTCTTTGACAAGCATCCCTGGGCTGAGCAGCTGAGCCTTCAAGGCAGGCTGTGCCTGAGAGGATATGTCATGGCAGAATTTTGTATCCGTGAGAAGATGGTGGGACACCCACAGAGCAAAGAAATGTGTCCCCATGAAGAGATCTTAATTAAAGATGCTACCACGTGGGGCTGGAGAGATGGCTCAGAGGTTAAGAGCGCTGCTCTTCCAGAGGTCCTGAGTTCAATTCCCAACAACCACATGGTGGCTCACAACATCTATAATGAGATCTAGTGCCCTCTTCTGGCATGCAGGTATACATGCAGGCAGAACATTATATACATAATAAATAAATCTAAAAAAAAAAAAAAGATGCTACCATGGATAAAGCCCATCCAACAAGCACACATGCAGTATGGGGCTGGAAAGCTCATTGCAGGAGGGCATGGCTCTCTGTGTAAGGTGGTTGTCTTGGAGTGGGGTAGTTACTTGCCTTCAAACTTCGCTTTTCTACAGTCCACAGTTTCAAAGGTCTATGGTAGCCACCTCTGCTCAAATCTCTGGGCCCTTTGTCTGCTTTCCTAGAGTGAGGAAGCTAACTGCTAGCTTCCTGTCACTTGCAGACAAGAGGGCAACACACAAAGATCTAAAACCTCTGTTCCCACGGGGCAGAGGCTCCAAGTAGAAGGAAACATCACCTTGGTGTTCCCACCATGGCTGATGCTCCAGAGACAAAGCACTTCAGGTGGCCTCTCTCTCCACTGCCCTTCAGATGGCTGCTGCTCACCGTTAGCAGTGAAACTTGCTCCTGGTCTTCTTCCCACACTCACCTCACTGCTGCTGCTCGGTTAACAACAGTGATTCTCAACCTGTGGGTCAAGACCCCTCCAGGATGGAATGACCCTTTCATAGGGGTCACATATCAGATATCCCATCTATCAGATATTACATTATGATTCGTAAAAGTTGGGAAATTGCAGTTATGAAGTAGCAACAAGTAGTTTTATGGTTGGGGGTCATCATGACATGAGGAACTGTATTGAAGGGTCCCAGAATTAAGATTGAGAATCACTGGTTAATGGCATGGTGGACCTCATCCCAGTTCCCATGGTGCCTCCCTAGAGCTGGGAGAACCACTCAGCTCAAAACTATCCCGAGCAGGGGTTGGAGAAAGGACCCAGTGTTTAGGAGCACCTGTTGTTCTTCCAGAGGACATGAGTTGGGGTCTCAGCACCTATGTTGGGCAGCTCATAACCACCTGTTACTCTGGCTGGCCTCTGAGGGCACCCATTCACCCATGGCCTATGCTTATACAGATATATACACACAGAGATACTACAAACACATACAACTAAACACACCATAACACACACACACACACATACATATACACACACATACATACACACACATACACCAACCACAAAATCTGGGTTTGTTGACTCTCAAAGCAATATTTTATTTTATTTTATTTATTATTATTATTGTTATTGGTTTTTCAAGACAGGGTTTCTCTGTATAGCCTTGGCTGTCCTGGGCTCACTCTGTAGACAAGGCTGGCCTTGAACTCACAGAGATCCGAGATCCGCCTGCCTCTGCCTCCCCAAGTACTGGGATTACAGGAGTGCACCACCACACCTGGCTTTCAAAGCAATATTAAAACGTTGCCAGCCACATTCACTCTTCCATCCCCTGGATTTCACATGACCATTACCCCCACACACACTGCCTGCGCTGAAGCTCTCTTTCCAGCACCCAACACCAGGGTAGACAGACCTAGCTGCTAGCTGACAGTCTGTTAGAACCTGGGACCCACAGTCTTGTCTCTGCCCCTTGCTCCTGCTTCCCCTTCTCCCTAGGTCCTGCGTGAAGGTATCCTTGCTCTGGTCCTGCTCACTCAGTGCCCGCAGCCACACTGGGTATGAGGCACGCTGAAGCTGTGTCCCAGCTGAGGCAGGAGTCCCAGTGCACGCTCTCACGGTAGCCATTTGTAGAGCCTAACGGGCAGGGCTGGCCTGTGCCTCCTCGGTCTTCTCCCCTTCCTGCATCCTAGCTGTATGTTCACCTGCCGCACCCCACACGCCCGTCCAGCTGTGGGCTACCTGAAGACACAGACTGACCGTAGCTTAATATCCTTTAAAAAGTCCAAATGTTGCTGACGGAGCCGCTGCTCCTGGGCCCGCTGCTCCTCTTTGTTCTCCTCCTACATTACGTGGTCCTTATTATGTTCTAGTGGTCTTCCCTTAGTCATGTGTTGTTCTAGAAATATACAGGTGTTCTGTGAAGTGTGAGAAAGATAAAACACCCACAGTCCTAAAACTATTTTTCATTTTGTTTTTAAACTCACAGTGTGCCCCAGCTCTTTGCAGTTTGATGTATATGCATGCATTTAAATGACTGGCGTGAAACCAGTGTACCTGACTTAGTGATCCCATCATTAATGAGTTGGAAGGTGTTTTTGAACTTTTGCTTAAGTGATATATTTCCTTGACAGGATAGAAATACAGCACGGGATGGAAATGGAAACCATCACGCTTCAGCAAGCTCAGCAGCAGACTCAACTTGTGAGTAGAAGTGGTGAATGTGAATGTGAATCCAGCAGCTGACCACCTTCACACACACACACACACACACACACACACACACACGTACACAGCATGCACACACTCACACATGCACACATATGCAAAACAAAACGAAACACAAAGACAGGAAATGATAAAGTTTTCTCCCACAATAGAGGACAGTTTCCAACAAGCCCACATGCAGGGTGAGGGGAAGAAATAGTGCTTGAGAAATTTTTAAATTAATGACAGACACAAAACCACAAATTGAAGAAGCTCAGGAAACACTTACCAGGAAAAATGCCAAAAAATATAAAAATAAAACAGAAAAAGAAACTCACGAGCATTATATTCAAAGTAGAGAAAGAAAAAGATGGAAAAAGTCTGACAGATTTCTGTATTTTTTTTTATTCTGTTCTATTGGAACAGAACCAAGAAAGAGAGACACAGAGAGAGATAAGAGAAAGAGACACAGAGAACATATACCTCTATACAGGTTTTAATTAGGAATCACTAGGTTGGCTTACGTAGTTGGAGGCGGGATAATCCAACAATAGCCATATAGATGCTGGAGAGCCAGAGAACACAGTAGCTGCTCACTGTGAGAATCTGGGATCAACAGCACAGCCTCATCTAATGATGAAAGTCTGGAAAGGTCCCTGGGCTCCCCTAGCATGAGTGCATACTGAAAGGCTGAAGGAGCCGGAGTCTGGTGTCCATGGGTAATGGCAGCAGGGACAGATGCACAGGCTCGGGAAGAAGAGCTCACACCACTGTCTGACTCCATCCTCATTCTACGTAAGCTCAAATCCCCATGGGGTGGAGGAGCATGTCCAGCGAAAGCCTTTCCTCAAATGATGCCCACAGGCCAGTCATCAGTCAAAGTGCTCCAAAGTGCTCCACTAACCACCCCCAGAGACCCTCAATCAAATCAAGCTGACGTCAAGTTTAGCCACTACAGGCGATCAGAGGGGCATAAAGATACGAGGACCCTCAGCGGGTTCTCCCAGAAGCAACGCAAGTTCACCCCAGCATCACTGTGGCCCTAACAGAATGCTGATTCAGAATTCTTTTAAAATTCTTTTATTGTATGGCACTGGGGATTGAATCTAGGGCTTTACACACGCTGGGAAAGTGCTCTGCCACTATGCTGTACACCCCCAGCCACATCTTTACTCTTCCTTCTCCAACTCTTGTCTTCCCTTTCTTTCCTTCTTTCCGTTTTGAGACGAGGCCTTTTAAGCTCCCCACACTGGTCTGAAACTCACCCTGTAGTCCAGGTGGACGCTGAACCTCAGCCAGAGAAGACAGACTATAGGCCTGCGCCTCCAGGCTTGCCTCACCGAGTCAGAATTCTGAGCCACTGAAAGTAGCTGTTTTAAAACTAAAAATAAATAAAGGGTACCCCAGAAAAACAAGAACTCTGTGGTTTATGCTTTATAAGAATGACCAATGACTTGAGGCAGAAAGACTATGTCAGACAGAACGTTAAATCTAAAAAGAGTAAAACATATTAGAAGCAATGACAATGAAATAAATGGATTAACAATGCATTCTATTTGGGTTTTGTTTGTTTGTTTTTGCTTTGTTTTGTTTTAAGACAGGGTCTCACTATGTACCCTTGGCTGTATGAACCTCATTATGTAGACCAAGCTGGCCTTGAACTCACAGAGTTCACCTGTCCCTAACTCCCAAATGCTGGGATTAAAGACATGTACCACCATGCCCAGCTCCAGTGCATTTCCATTGCTGTAAATGATAACTGTCTAAAGGAATCCCAACAATACCATTGTATGTTGACAGTACGTCTGCAAGCAAAATGATATCAGGAAGAATGGGAGGGAAGAGCTGCGAGATCCTGTCCTGATCCTCACAACGAGTGTGAAACAGACAAAGGCTACGTGAGGGTAAACCAGGGAAGATATTGGCTGGAGAGATGGCTCAGTGCTTAAGAGCACTTCTTGCTCTCACAGAAGGCCCACGTTCAATTCGTAACATCTATATTGTGGCTCGTAACCATCGATAACTCCAGCTCCTGGGGATCTGACAACCTCTTTTGACCTCCTCCGGCATCAGGCACACACATGGCGCACACACATACATACATGTAGGCAAAACACTCATATTAAGTAATATTAATTCAATAAATCTAAATTTTTTTAAGAAATATTTTTGTTATATGCCTAAAGGCAGCCCTTGGGGCTTTAAAAGAAATAAAGGGGGCTGGGAACATGTCTGACTTGATAGAGTGCTGGCCTCTACAAAAAGGTTTGGGCTTAATCCCCCTACCCCATATGTAATCCCAGCACTCAGGAAGTAGATGCAGAAGGAGCAGAAAGTCAAAGCCATCCTTGGCTACTTAAGGAGTCCAAGGCTAGTTTGGGATACGTGAGACCCTGCCTCAAAAATAAAATAAGGCTGTAAAGCAAGAACAAGAGGATCTAGGGAGACGGCTCAGTTGGTAACTTGATGATCCCAGTCTATTCCCAGAACCCAAATAAAGGAAAAAAAAAAAAAAAACAGAATAAAAACTGGACGTGGAAGCACACATTTGTAATCCTAGAGAGGGAGACAGAAGCAGGGGCTCCCCGCGGCTCACTAGGCAGCAAGCTTAGCCTAATCAGAGAGTTTCAGGCCAGTGAAAGATCTATCTAAGAAAAAGGGGAACGGCACACAGGGACACCACTAAGCTTGTCCGTAGACTCCACATGCTCAAACACACTTTTGAGGATGTGTCCTATCCGCAGAAGTCTGAGTTTGAGACCTGCCTGGTCAACAGAATGAGCTCTAGGATAGTCCGGGTTACACAGAGAAAGCTTGTCTCAAAAAACAAAAAGAAAAAAAAGAAAGAAAGGAGAAAATGAAGATGAAGAAGATGACTATAACAATGTGAAACTACTTATCTATCCAACACTATTCCTGGTGAAGGAAATCCCAGAGTTTCCTATCCATCCCAAACCATCTTAGCCTGTAGACTGTGTTTTTTATTGTTTTGTTTTGTTTTGATTTTTAGAACCCACACAACCCCAGAAGAGCAAGGTGATGCACTTCAGATCTCAGTAAGGGTTGCCAAAAGGACATTCTTTCTTTCTTTCTTTCTTTCTTTCTTTCTTTCTTTCTTTCTTTC
>NW_026590405.1:1113730-1257467 GCF_907164565.1 Psammomys obesus
TTCTTTCTTTCTTTCTTTCTTTCTTTCTTTCTTTCTTTCTTTCTTTCTTTCTTTCTTTCTTTCTTTCTTTCTTTAAATCAAGTCACTATGAAAGTATAGTCAGGGTTTCACTCCAGTCCAGACCAGTCCCTGTAAGCCTGTCCCTATTTATAAGCAATGAGAGAAAGTCCTCACATGAGAGAAAATTCCGCAAAGTCCCCAAACCACACAGTCAGGAACATCAGAAAATCTTCAGGCAGCTCTGTCCCCTTTTAGCTCACTGGAGAAGACAGGAGAATAAGAATGTCTATCTGTGTTGACTGTCACAAAAGCTTCTATCAGCATCAAACCTGAAAACGAGGCCAAGCAACCATGAGAAACCTTTCTTGTGCCTCAAGTGTGAAAAAATCCTTCAGCCACCAAACTGAGTTGTGGGCTCTTAAGTGGATTCACACAGACAGGAAAATCCATTCAAGCTCCCTTTTCCAGAAACACTAATGCCATCTTACCTGAGGGGCCATCCAACAGACTCAAGATTGTTCTTTGCAAACGAGAGGCTTCCACAACTTCTGCCTTAGTATAGTGCATGGAGAGAGACAGAGTGTGTGTGTGTACATGTCTGTCTGTCTGTCTGTGAAAACTGCCATGTGATTTCCTGATTGTGCTTTCTATCTACCATCCAACTATACTAGAAAGGGTGGAAAGTCTGTCAGTTTTGTTCACCACAGTATTCCAAATGCCTCAAAAGTAGTTTTTATTTTGTGTCCAACAAATATCTGTAGAACAAACCAATCGTAATTTATTAGTAAAATAATGAAAAACATCATAGGACTATTTTCCAATGTTTAGATAGAGAATATGATAAAATCAAACACTTGGACTTTCTCCCCCCACCCACCCCTACTGGTTTTGTTTGTTTGTTTGTTTGTTTGGTTGGTTGGTTGGCTTGATTTGTTGCTTTTGTTTTTCAAGACAAGAGTTTCATCATGTATCCCCTGGATGTCCTAGAACTCTCTGTAGACCAGGTGTATCTCAAACTCACAGAGCTCCACCTGCCTCTGCTGGGATGAAAGGTGAGTGCCACTTGAACTTTGAACAACACTAAAATTTCCAACAAGCTGTAAATGGAAGGGCTGTCCTTCAGCCTAAGAAAGCTCTCCATGGGAAGTTCACACCATCATGTTTAATGTTGAAGAACCAAGTGCTTTCTCCTTAATGCAAGGAGCAAAGTGGGTATGCCAGTCTGAGCAGCTCATCATTTGCAGACAGCACTCTTCTGGAAGCTTGACTGAATGCAATTAGATAAGAAAAATATAGCAACTAAACTAGAAAGGAAGAAATGAATGTCTTTTCACATATGATAGAGTTTTATTTAACACATTCTATAGAACATAATTATATATGTGTGTATGTATATATGTATGTATGTATTTGGCTCTGAAATTTAAGTTGGGCATGGTGGTGCATTCCTTTAGACCCAACATTTGGAAGGCAGAGACAGGAGATGTCTGAGTTCAAGACCAGCCTGGTCTATAGAGTGAGTTCCAGTACAGCCAGGTCACAGAGAAACCCTGTCTCAAAAAATATTATAAGTAAAGTTATAAAAAGTACAAATATAAGAGCAAGAATAAATATATAAATAAATACAGTCCTTGATACCAACAACAAACAATTAATGATTTAAACCCAAACAACACTTGTAAGAAGTATTAGGGAAAAGAGGAAAAAAAAAAAGTAGGGGGAAAGAAAGAAAGAAAGAAAGAAAGAAAGAAAGAAAGAAAGAAAGAAAAGGAAATAACTTGTTTTTAGATGACCTAAACCCATATTCAGAAAATCCTAAGGTCCCACAAAAAGTACCCTCACTGAGGTTGTGCAGGTGCCCATATACCCAAAGTAGTCTGCGGGTTCAAGATAATCCCCATCAAAATTCCAAGAGCATTTTTTTTTTTACAGAACTAGCTAAAATTCATAGGAAATCATAGCAGACCCCCAAATTGCCAAAGCAATTCTGAGTAAGAACAAAGCTGGCTTTATCTGGAGGTATCACACTGCCTGACTCAAAAGTACATTACAGTCGCTATAGAAATCAAAACCCATGTTACTTGGCAAAAACCAGAGTAGTGAAATGTTTTACTCTTTTTTGTTGTTTTGGTTTTGGTTTTTGTTTTGTTTTGTTTTGTTTTTAATGAAGGTGCCAAGACAACTTGGGAGGAAAAGGACAGTTCCTTCAATAAATGGGAAAACTGTGTGTCTACATGCAGAAGATGAAGCCAGTTAGACCTTCGGCACACCATCTGTAAAAGTCTTCTCAGGATGGATTGGAGATTAAATTTAGACCCTTAAAATATAAAACTTCCAGAAGAAAGGGCCTGGACAGGACTCCGTCACCCAGTCTGGACAAAGCCGACGCCTGGGTCTGGACAAAGCTCCACACTTGAGTTTGGACAATGATTTTTCTGGATAAATGTGAATTCTATTGAACTAAAGAGCTTCTGCTGAGCAAAGGAAGCAATCAGCAGAGTGAGGAGACAGGTACAGAGGTGGAGAAAATGCCTGCTAAGTGTAACAGCCAAGAAGGGGTGAAAATCCGAGGTGGATAAGAAATCCATCAACTCAAGAGCAGTGAAACACCCTCCAGAAATAGGCAGCAGGTCTGGAGGCCACTTCTCAACGTACAAGTGACCAACAAGCCTAAGAGGGCATGTCCAGCAACACTAAACACCAGAGACAGGTAATCAGATGTCACCTCCCACCTGCCTGTAATGATGGCCACTATTGGAAAGATGACAGTACAGGCAAGGGTGTGGGGGGAAAGGAGTCCTCGCAGGCTGCTGGTGGGAATGTAATTGGCACAGCCACTGTACCGCAATACAGCAGTGTCTCAGAAAATGAAAAATGGAGCCACCATTATGACTCAGCCACCCAACTTCTGGGTACTCGTGCAGAGGAAATGAAGCTGGTATGTCAAAGAGACATGTGAATTCCTGTGTTCACTCAGGCACCATTTATAATCAAAGAAAATAAAAAAATCAACCCTCGAATCCACCAGCTGATGATGGATAAAGAAGGTGTGTCTGGTACAACTCAATAAAACACTATCCTGTCACTAAAAAAGGAGGACGATGTGACAATGGTGACGGCAGGGAGGGCTAAATAGGTAAAATAAGCCAGGCACAGGTGACAGACGCAGCATCATTTCATTCACCCACAGGATCCAGAATAGCTGCACCCAGAGAAGGAGAGCAGAACGGTGGTTGCTAAGGGATTGAGGAATGCATGAGAGGGTTTTAGCTTTGTTTTGTTTTTGAAGCTATACGTAGACAATAACATGAAAACGCAAGCCTAGTTTGCTCTGTGATAAACACCGTCACAGAGACCATGGAGGAATGTGATTTACCTGACTGCTCCCAGGTTAATGCGCAGTTAACTTTTTTATACAGCCCAGGACCACCTGCCTATGGATGGCACTTCCTACAGTGGGCTTGGCCCGCTAGCATCAATGAGCAGTTAAGAAAATGGCTCACCCATGTGGCTATGGGCCTCTCTGATTGCGGCAACCCTTCAGTTAAGGTTCCCTCTCCCCAGAGGACTCAAGGTTTGTGTCAAGTTGGCAGCTGAGGCCAACTGTAACAAACATAAGCCATCCAGAGATGAACTTAGTATGTGTAAGAACTTTGCCCCAAAGGTATATAAAACTTTACTGGTAACGAAGAAGTTGTAAATAAAAAGATAGTTGCAGCATGTGTTCAACTCAGAAGATTGAAAACTATTAAAAACTTGTTTTCTCTTAAGTTGATGTAGAAATTAACACAAACGCATAATTACACCTGAGTAAGTTCGTTTTGTAACTACTAGCATGCTGATTATAAACTATGTGCAAAAATACAATGGACTAGGAGTAGTCTATGCTATCAGGGGGAAAAAAACATGTTGGGAGAATGTGTTCATCTTACTTTCAATATTTCACTATGAATTTACATTTCATAGCTTAATACAATAACCAAAACAGCAGTATTGGAAGAGTGGTAGAAGGCAGTGAGAAGAAGAGAACAGAAGAGAAACTCAGAGACAGATCCACGGTGCATAATCAACTGAACTTCACAAAGATACCCCGGTTTCCCTGTCCTACAAGTATCAGCTCACATGTGAGGGGCAAGCCATGAATGGACGGGTGACGTCACACCACTTAGAAATGCACACCCTGAGTGCCGCTCTGAGGCCGCAATGATTTCCAGCAAGGAGCCAGTGTGGGTGCAGGCCATGGATGTGGACATCCATCCCCATTCTCCCCATTCATGGCATCACCCTCGGGAGCAGTGAGTCACAGAGAAATCACTTTTGCCATGATCACCAACCCTCTCTAGAGTTCTGTCTTTATCAGATCTCCATGGTAACAGAATGAGAAAGTTATACCCAACTCAAACTAGCCCACAGAGATGAGAAATGGATACATCCCTTTCTTACTCATCAGGAAAACTGTCAAAAAGGCCGGTGCAGTCTTAGAAAACACGCAGGCATCGGGAACGTTTACTTCCTGCTGGCAGGAGCATAAATTAGTAGAATGTCTTTGGAAAACTGGCCATATCAAGCAAAGTAAAGCATGCATTCCGACCTCCACATCCTTCACAGATATAACTATGCATATCCCTACAGACATGGTCAGGAACAGTCACAGCAGAACGGGTCATCAGAGTCCATAGCCCATCCAATGCAGAATGCAAAAGCTATGTCACGTTCACAAGTGAAGAGCTTCAGCTTGAAGACTGCTACATACAGCAGGGTGAGTGAGGTTCACAAATATGACCGTAGCACAGACACTGTACGCAAAAGACTTTGTATTCAATGAGTCTATGGAAACATTTTTTTCACTATGTAATGGTGGTAAATATTGAAAAGCATTACTATGGATCATAGTAAATTGGAAAATTCCAGCAATTAAGTATACAAGATAGTTATGTACTCTAGAATTATACCAGACACGTTTACCATGTATATGTATGAGCACCTACATGCATATACAAACACACATACACAAGCTAAATGTATGTATGTATATTTCACTTATACATTGCGATATAATGTCCTCTCCAGTGGAAGCCATCTACACATTTACTAAAATCAATAAAGAGAACAGGGAGAAGGAAGAGAAGGGTTAAGAAATCGAATTCAATTCAAGACAGAATTTCCAACAACTTCTGAAACAGCCTTAAAAATACTTTTGCTATTTTGTCCTACATATGTATATAAAGTGG
The DNA here is from genome assembly GCF_907164565.1 of Psammomys obesus. NCBI lineage: Eukaryota > Metazoa > Chordata > Mammalia > Rodentia > Muridae > Psammomys > Psammomys obesus. Next base: position 1,118,962 of record NW_026590405.1, read on the forward strand.
CCTTTTCATTATTGACAATTAAAAGATCAAAATCCAAGCTGGGTGTGTTGGCGCATCCCTTTAATCCCAGCACAGGCAGGCAGATTGCTGTGAGTTCAAGGCTGCCTGGTCTACAAAGTGAGTCCAAGACAGCCAGGGATACATAAAGAAACCCTATCTCAAAAAAAATTTAAAAAATGTTAATGATGTTATATCCCAGAGAATTAAATATTCAGCCAAATCTTAATTCTTTATATAAAAATAAGTAAGCATATCTATCTAATTGATATACAAATTTGATTTCATGTTAAAAGTACATTTTAAAAGTATGCATAGCAAATAACTAAATATTTTTATGATTTATTACCAATAAATGTTTTCTTTGTATACCTGCTATGCATACATATATACACAACTAGGGTTGCATAAAATATCTTCGGTGAGCCAGGGGCATGCCTTTAACCCCCATACTTGGGAGGCAGAGGCAGGTGGATTTCTGAGTTCAAGGCTAGCCTGGTCTACAAAGCAAGTCCAGGACAGCCAGAGCTTGCTACACAGAGAAACCCTGTCTCAAAAAAGCAAATATGCAAAAATTTAAAAGGTCCTGGTCTACCAGATGGCTGTAGTGAGGCTTACCAAGTATCTCCAGCCTTGGTATACTAGATGTTACCAAGATGTCCTCCAGAGTGGTCTATCAAACGGCTACAGTGTGACCTACCGATGTTTCTAGAGTGTCTACTCTAGCTCTCCAGCATGGTTCATCAGATGGCTCTAGAACTGTCTGCCAGATGCCTCCACAGTTGTTTCCAGAATGGTCTACCAGATGGCTCCAGAGTGGTTGACCAGATGTTTCCAGAATGCTCTACTAAATGTTTTCAGCCTGGTCTACAGATGTCCCTAGAATGATCTACCAGGTCTACAGACGCTCCCAGCTTGGCTCTCCAGCGTGGTCTATGAGGTAACTGAATCTATGTCTAGGTTAAGCTTCAGAGGCCAGGTAGGAGCAGAATCTATAGCATGCTCCTTGGTGGCTCCTCTCTGCCTCACCTCACCTCTCCACCACTTTGCCTGGCTCTTTAAGGATAGGTTCTTTGCCAGGAAGTGAACATCTGGAACAACCCAGTTTTTATGTTCTGTAAATTCCACATGTTCACAGTAACAACACTTCTGGATGCATTACAGCAAGCAAAGGTGGGGGAATGCCCAAGAGTAGGAAGGCACTTGTGAATGAATTTTCCCATAAAACTTGACCGTCTAGCAAAGTTCTAAGTAGAAGACAGGACTTGCAGATAAAACTGCCCCTATCATCAGGGTGCCATGGGGACACTGGAATGCTCTGTTTCCACCCCCAACTCAAGAGAAGACCTAGAGGTACAGGAAGGAGTTATAAAGTGAGAAAAACAAAGAACCAAGTCCATGGCTCATTGAGAGGAGCCTAGGGAGCTGCCCAGGTGCCCTACCCAGCCCAGGCTGCATTGTTATACAGTTCATTGTGCTCTGAGGCTGCTCTCAGCCCTGTCTGCACCTCATCCCCTTCCTTCCCTTCCTCCCCTCCCATCTCACATTGTTCCCTCTTTCCTCCTGCCTCCCCATCTGCTTCCCCCTTTCCTGTTTTCTGTCCAGCCCTCACCCCTGCCTCCCTCGAGGGGTTTCTGTGAACGGAGGAGGAGGAAAACACACACTCAGAGTCTAGCCTAAGGAGAGCACAGACATGGCCACACGGTCTTGGTCAAACCTGACGTGGCTGAGTACATCCTTTCAGTCGATGTGGCCTTTCATGTTTCATGACGTGGCTACTGAAGATCCTTCCAGGGTCTGGAGCTGATGTTCCCTGCTCTGCCTGCCGCTGAGCACCAGCCAGTATGTATATGAATGAAAGGACGACAACCCCTCTTGAAACTGGCCAGCTCTGCCACGTGTGGTGGGCAGCGTTGGGAAGGCCTGCCCTGCCTGTCCACCTTCCTTGCTGTCTAGTCTTGGGGCATGGTGCCCTGACCTGGTAGAAAGGGGCTGAACCCTGGGATGAGAGCTGGAGAATCAATGTGGTTAGTCCCCTGCTGTGGGTCTTAGGAAGTAGCTTCTACAAAACCCTCTGCCAGGCTTGTCCCTCAGAGAACTCACTGGTGTGGAGACTGTTTACCCAGAGTGGCACTTAGGGTCTGACCGAAGGGATCTACATACAGTCAGTTCCCAATGGAAGGGCGAGGAATGGCATGGTGACAATGAGGTGTCATTTACCATACCTGGAAGTAAAGAAGCATTTTTAGAAGTCACACTAGGGAGACCGAGGATGGAAGCTTAGTCCATGAAATGCTACTTTGTAAGAGCAAGAGCCAAAGTTCAATACCCAAAACCCATGGAAAATTAAAAACAGAAACAAAGACAAACAATCCTGGGTGTGGTAGCATGTTTCTGTGATCTTAGTGTTACATGGAGGCAAAACCAAGCAGATCCCTAGAGCTCGCTGGCCCGCCAGCCTAGTGAAACTTGAAACTTCGCAAGTTTCAAGCCAGTGAGAGACTTTGTCTCAGAAGATGATGTGAACGGTGGCTGAGCAATGACAACTGATGTTGGTTTCTGGCTTTCACATGTATCCGTATGGACATACATGTACACTTCCATCCATATACCCACAGACATGAACATAATACACACAGGCATGCAAACATACAGGCTGGGTCAACTAGTAGCTAGGCTGACCATGTCTAGCAATTGTTACAAACGGGACAGGCACTGACCTATCCAAATGCAACCCCTATTGACTGCTGTCGAGTTTTATGTACCTCAGTGGTTACAACCAAAGTCTAACTTGGTGAACTATGTGTTTTATTGGGGTTACGTACGGAAACAGAAAGGGCTCAGCGGTTAAGAGCACTGGCTGTTCTTCCACAGGTCCTGAGTTCAATTCCCAGCAACCACATGGTGGCTCACAACCATCTGTAATAGAATCCAATTCTCTCTTAACAGAAAAACAACAACAACAAAAAAGGAAAAAAAAAACAACAACACAAAAACAGCAACAAAGAAGTCTAACCAGGGAAAGACATGAATGAAGAGGCGTGCATTGTTCGTGAATAGGGCAGCGTGATAAATTCAACAATTCTCCCAACACAATTGCATAGATCTAGTGCATTTCCAGTCCAAACTTCCCAGAATTAGAGGAACTCTTTAAAAATGTACCTGGACAATTGAAGGACAGAGGACTTCTGTAGTAGGAAGGGAAATCTTCCTATAACATTGTGATGGTCGATACTGATGGCCCCCTTGACAAGAAGGTTCTAGAACCAACCAGAGACAAACCTCTGAGCATGTCTGCAGAAAGAAAAATTATCATTGGCCCAGGGCCCCCAAGATCAAATTCCAGCCCAAAGGAGATTTATTTACCTCAGATGGACAAAGAGCAGGGACTAAGAGACAAAGACAGTAGATAGAGGATGAGGGAGAAGAAAACAAGGGAGAGTAGGAAGAGATATTTATCCCATGGGTGGGGAGTAGGACTGCCTATGGAGAGAGAGAAGACAGTCTTGGTCCATAGGCAAATGGCTATTTATAAAGTAAAAGGGGGAACCCCGTGTTAGGCTGAGGTGTTTAATTTTAATTGGGCATGTTAATTAGGTGAGCCAAAGAGGGTTTTTGATTGCTAGATTTCAATACTTTCCCATAGCTGGACCTCGATTGTCAGCCTCAGGAGGAGGAAGTGGCCAAATAAGGAATAGACGTTGGCGGCCAGCTTTAGGAATGTAATCTAATGATTTTTAGCAAGGCAGAGGGAATGGGGGAAAAGGGCAAGGCCTGCCAGAGCCATGCATGTCACGCTCAAGCTGGCCGGACTCCCTTCATCTGTGAGGGAGTTTCTAGATTGGGTTAGTTGAGGTCAGAGGGACTTACTCTGAGTGTGGGGGACACCATCCCGTGGGTGGGGGCTGAAGAGAAAGGAGAGTGTGAGCTGAGCAGAGCTGAGCATCAGCATCCGGCTCTTTCCGTCTCTTGACCGGATGCGATGTGATCAGCTGCCTCATGGTCCTGATGTCATGCCGTCCTCACCATGGTGGACTGTGTACCTTTTGTTGTGTATTTTGTTATAGCAAAGAGAGAGGTAACAGAAACCCATATGATGGGATCATTACAAAAATCCCACAATCAGGGTGATGTAAGACTGACAGGTAGACAAACAGGGGACTGGATCGGGCATTGGGGGGAACTGAGGCAGGCTTGTACACGGGTGGAGCAGATGGTATGGGGTTCGTGGGAGAGCAGAAGCGGTAGGATGGAGCTAGGAGAGGCTTGGTTATTACACGAAAGAGTGAAAGCAGTTCCCAAGGGATTAAGTTCAGTGTCGGAGAGGAAAGGTTACCTCTGGGTGGAAAATACAAGTGATTCTCCTTTAGAGGTTGGGAGGGACAACAGTTTATAAACACAGGCACATGCGGTTTAGACCAGAGCCCCGGCAAGAAGCAAAGCAGAGGACGTGGGAGGGATGTTTATGTGGAAGCTGAAAGGGAGGGTATGTGAAGGCCGGTGCCGGGTTTAAAGAGCCCCACACAGCCTGCGCAGCTCCAGGTACTTGCACTGCCCGGGGGGGGGGGGGGGGCTAGCAAGAACATCTGTCTTCCCTGAAGCACAGGACCGCACCCACCTTGCCCTGCTTCAGGCTCTGGCCACTCACGGAGCCGACCTGTGGTGAACCCCTCAAGAGGCAAAAAAAAAATAAAACAAAAAGCAAGAAGCCCAGTCCAGATTACCCTTGTTCTGGGCCCAGAGGGATGAAGAGGAGTGAAGGTGGCTATGGAAGAATGGGAGAAAAAATTTCAAGTGAAGAGTGTTTGTTCTCTGAGGGCAAAGTGTCAACAGGGAGAAGCATTTAATACTCAAAGCCAGGTCGTGAGGTTGCACGGGGGACCGTGGAGGGAGACAGCTATGAATGGCCAGCAAGCTGGCAGGTATCTCAGGAAAGTTGGAAAATGGGGCAGGAGATTCCTATGGCTGTAGATGGGGGATGGGAGATCAGCCACAAGAAGGATTGTAGACCACAAAGCAGAAGGGAGCTATACATGGATGGCTTCAGACCCAGAGGAGAAAGATGAGCTGTCACTCTGGGAACAGTTCTGAGAATGCCCCTTGAATCTGAACCCCCACGAGCTGCAGTCTGACTTCTTGTATATGCATCCATTCATAGCAGCACCATTCACAGGCGTGAGACCCAGAGGAGAATCCACCCAGATGGTTTGGACCTAGCCGCACCACGGGGCAGTCTACAGCCAGCAGCACAAAGAAGCAAGCGTGAGGGATGCATCCGAGCTACATGTGAAAGGGAGAAAATGGAAGCCCAGCCCTCAAAAGCAGCATGAGCCAATGACCCCTTCCTTCTAGCTGAAGACAACAGGTTGGAAACACCAAAGGAGAGAAGCAAGCCAGTACGGTGAGGATAGCTAATGGTATTCCTGGCGGGGAGGCAGCAAACTTGACTGGACCCAGGATCAAGTGCAGGCCACAACTAGGGTCCTGTTGTGCTACATCATTTAAGAGAACAGAAAATAAAGTAAAAAAAAAAAAAAAAAAAAGAAAGAAAAAAAAAGAAAAGAAAAGAATACACACAGTATTTTCTCTCTGTGGACAGGTGAAAGGAACAAACTCTTTAGAGCCTGTATCAGGCCAGCCTGAGACCTACGGTTTGTAGGAAGAGAACAGCTTCCTGCTGAGGGAATCCTGGGCTCTATCTCTACACTCCAGCACAGGTCCAGCCTCCTTCCACTCCAGCAGCCCTGCTGGTCTAACTGGGCCATCCTGGAAAAGCCAGTGTCCAAAATAGCTTTTGAATTCCTCAGCACTGGAGAAAGCTGAGACCTCGGGCCACAAGATCTTAAGGGACTGGACAAATGTTCCTGAGCAGGGTTTGCCTCTGCCATCTGGCCTGGAAGTCCCTAGACAAGGATTCTGGGGAGCACTCCTTTTAGGGTATCATGCCTGGGACCGGGAGCTGCTCTCAGAGCAACTGGGTTCTGGTGCAAGCAGCCAGCATTCCATGAGCAGGGCTGGGGCACGGGCCTTTCCTCTTCCTGGGATCTCAGACCATGTCCAGCAGAAGAAAGAGGGAAAGTGTGGCAGCAACGTCCTGCCACCCATTGTCATCACACCCAGAAAGGTACCATCTCCAAACAGGCAAGGGAAGGAGGTGGGGGCGTGGCCAGGCACCAGCTGGCTTCTGTCCTGTTCATTGGCTGTACATGAGTCGGGGACCCCAGGAGTCTGCTGTCTCCATTTCCTTTGATGTTCAGCTGGAGTGTGATAAATAAGCAAGATCTTTACCATGAATGCTTCTGCTCAGGCAGGAACCCAAAGTGCCTCCAGGGCTATTACAGCACAGCCATCCCTAGGAGACCTCGGGGAACAGTCGTGGTGAGGGTATACACGGCTGCATTTACAAACTGCCAGTCACACACAGATACACACACTCACAGGCACAAGCACACACAGTCACGCACATTTGCATACCACAAACTCTCACACACATAAGGAGGCAGAGTACTTACTGCTTGTGGCCCTAGCCAAGGGCATGAGGTCACATTCTGCCTTGCTAAGTGACCTTTTACTATGAATAGCCATAACAGTGCTACAGGGATTGATTTTAGAGCTATAAGTAAATTTTATCCAGAATGTTTGAGTTTGCAAATCTGAGACTATGATGGTTGAGACTTGACTGTATTTTACTTAAAAGAAACTATAGAGACCATGGCATTGTGGGAAAGCAACGTTGCCTGTCTCTTTCACCACCAGTGGGTCCCTGGGTGCTATGCAGCAGGCCTGTGAGGCAAAGCTGGACCCTTCTGACCATTCCAGGGACACTGCTGAGCTGCGCAATGCACTAGAATTGAATGGATGCCTGTAGTTAATTCCCCAGGAAATGGTCCTAAGGCTGAGCCCCTAGCACAGTACTGTAGGGCAGGGGGGGGAAGAGCCTGCCACCTCCAGGCAGGTCACAATGTCTTCTAGACAGCTTTTATCTGCAAGTTACAGGTAAGTTGTTCTTATATCATGAGCCCTGAGCTGGCGGGGCTGGTTTCAAGCATACCCCTCACTGCCCAATCCTAAATGCTATCTTCAAAAGAAAAACAAAGCTGAGAGTTGTCCCCGGATGAACCATCTCCTCCCCTGGGATAGTTCATTTTTAAGTAGCCAGGATTTCTTCAAGGTCAGTGTGACTTTTGTGCGCTAAGAGTGCTGAGTTCCATGCGTGGGACCTCAGAGAACAGAGCCCTAGATAGTCTGGCTTTCTTGCAGATTGAGTTGGTGTGAAGGCTACAGCATTCACAAAATAGGCTTGCAGCTCCAAAATGACGTTTCCAATGCTTCGGCTAAGGCTCTAGCCTTAAAGCTCTACCCGGCAAGTGCTCGTGAGCACGGATCAGGTAGGGAGAAAAGCCTCATAGCCAAAGACCACCCACCTTCTTGGACACTTAAGCAGCCCTGTCCATCCCTGGCTTGCTGGCTGGGGAATTCACACTGAAGGGATGCGCCTGACCCTGCATGCCCGTTGTCATGGCAACTACCCCATGCTGGTGGGCTGCACAAGGGCTGGATTCCTTACATAGCTGGGAGCCCAGGTGGGGGTGGGGGTGGAGGTGGGGGTGGGGGAGGGGGAGGGGAAGGCTGTAGCCTGGACACTTAGAATGTGGCTTCTCAGAACCCAGCACGGGCTGCACACCTCTACCCCTTGGCCCTTGCCCCTCTCCACCTGAGGCACAGCTCAGCTGTAGTGGACGTGGGATCTGGGGATGAAATGGGAAAATCTGAGGGAGGGGGGGTTATCTGCAGAAAGCAGAAGTTTCTATCTGAGACTGCATAGATGGCTGCAAGGTCCCTTGGTCACAGACATTGCTCTCCAACAGAGCAGGATCCAGCTGTCTGTGATGAGGCGTACTGTCCTCTTGGCTGCCTGTCCAACTTCCAATAGATTCTGATCCTAGGTCTTCCAGGAGCATGGGCCTTAAAGAGCCCTGAGGGCTGCAGAGGGGCTATGTCTGTTGCCTCCTCTGTGAGCTAGGGTCAGGGTCACCTTCCCGGAACTGGAAGGGCGCGAAGCACAGGAAATGAGACTTTGGGTCTTCCACTTCTTCCCAGCTGGCAGGGACAGTTCTGCTAGAAGGCTCTGCCCTGTCTCAATTAGGGTTTCTTCTGCTGTGATGAAACAGCATGACCTTAAAAACAAGTTAGGGAGAAAACGGCTAATTTCAGCTTACAGTTCAACAGCACAGTCCATCACTGAGGGAAGTCATGCTCTCATGCCTTGCTCAGCCTGCTTTCTTACAGTTCCCAGGACCATGGGCCCACAGTGAGCTGGGCCCTTCCACATCCACCATCAAGCAAATACATGAACCACAGTCTTGCCCAAAGGTCAATCAAGCAGGGGGCAGTTTTTCAATTGAAGATTACTCTTTGGAAATGACTTTAGCTTGTGTTAAGTTGAAATAAAACTAGCCAGCACATACACCAACTCTCTAGCCAACCCCATTACCCCTCCACCTGTTTTTAACTTCACCGATCCCATCACCCCACAGCTCAGGTCATAGCAGTGTCTCTGTGTGCCTAATGGCACCTCATCTCTGCTCCTACCTACCCTGAGCTCCTGTCTCAATTTTCTCTTTCCCAGACACAAAGAGAAGGTCCCAAGCTCTTAGAACAGTGGTCTCAACCTGCGGGTTGAGGGGAGAGGGTCAAATGAGCCTTACCCAGGGGTCACCTAAGACCATCAGAAATACATTACAATTCGTAACAGTAGCAAAATTAGTTACGAAGTAGAAACAAAATGGTGTGGGGGACGCCACAACTCGAGGAACTGTGTTAAAGGGTCGCAGCATTAGGAAGGGTAAGAACCACTGCCTTACAAGGTTGCAGAACCTTCTGCAACCCCTCACATAGTGAGGGGACCTGTAGTCCTGCCACCATGGCTTGACATGGTCATCAGATTCCAAGAAAACAGAGTCTGGCTCCCAGTCTCCATGCTGAGTTCTGCAATGTGTCCCCGCCTCTGGGGTCTGGGAAGCAAAACTTGTGGGGAACAGATGGGGCCACTGAAGACTCCCTACAGGAGACAGGGCTCTGGCCCAGCTATAGGGACCTTGGAGGTACTGATGTCTCAAAACCTAAGCCTGTTTTCTCCCTCATTGCTGAGAAAGTACATCTAGCTAGCAAAAAATGAAGACTGAGGAGAAGTAAGTCAGCTGAGGGTTGGGGGTAAATAAGCAAACAAAAAGCAAAGGAACCTTACATGAGGGCCTGTAGGAGCTTCACGTCATGATGTACGCACCTGGCAGCTACCACTCACGTAAGTGGCCAGCACAACCTTCAGCCCCGCCCAGAGCATCTTGGGCTCCACTTTGCTCCACCAGTCCAGTTTCCCGATACCCACGTCATCAGTGTGCTATGGTTGGCGTGGCTCCCACTAGCCTGAGAAGTCATTTCAGTGACAAAGTTATCACCGCTATTTGGCTTTTTGCTTCACTAAAATGTTTTACCTCTCAGACTTTGAGGATAGCTGCCCCAGGGCTGAGAGCTTCCAGTGTGCTATATGCTGATCCCTTACCCTATGGGTGATGGCAGGAATGAGGCACAGCTCAACACTGTCACCGACCAGCCTGAGGAGCTTTTTTGTTGTTGCTGCTTTGCTTTTTTTTTTCTTTTTAGAGACCAACGTAAAACCCAGACTTTTGTCTTCAACACAGAAAAGAATTATCAGTATTATAAAGCACAGTTCAAAGTGTTGTTTTGTTGTTGTTTGTTTTGTTTTGTTTTTCAAGACAGGGTTTCTCTGTGTAACCTTGGCTGTCCTGGACTTGCTTTGTAGACCAGGCTGGCCTTGAACCCACAGAGATCTGCCTGCCTCTCCCTCCCAGAGTGCTGAGATTACAAGTGTGTGCCACTGAGTCCAGCTAAAAGAGAATTTTTTTAAGAAGTACTTTCTACTTATTTATATGCGTGTATGTATATTGTGTGTGTGTGTGTGTGTATGTAAGTCAGAGACTGACATTGCTCTCCACCTTATTTTTTGGAACAGGGTCTCTCACTGAAACTTGAGCTCACCAGCTGGCTACACTGGCTGGCCATGAGCCCCAGGCATCCTCCTGTCTCTACCTCCCCATGCTGGGATTACAGGTGTGCATTGCCGTGCCCAGTTTCTCGTTTGGTTTTTACGTGGGCTCTGGGGTGATCACACTGAGGACCTCATGAATTGTGCATGGGTTACTGACTGAGCCATCTCCCCAGCCCTCCATTGTGTAGCCACATGGGGGATTTGGGTGAGTTTTAAAGTTATTGTCTTCAAAGGGTTTCTAAGGAATTTAAATGAGGTCATTACAGGATCTTTCCTGCGGGCACCTGATGTGATTACCATTGATAAGTTAAAGCTCTAGGTCTCAGGAATTCAGGAAGCTAAGATATCTTCAACATAAACAAGCTAAGAGTCTTGTTTGTGAGGTTCCCTTTAAGTGGCTGGGGCAGAATTCCGTCCTTCCCAAGGCGATATACATTCAGGACTTAGGCCTGGATCATTGCCATTTTAACATGAAATCTCTTTCTACATAAGGAATATTACCTGCAGTTAGCAGCCTTCACAGAAAATGATGTTAATCATGCTAGACTTGGTAAGAGGCTTCAAACAGACTCCAAAGTCAGGGCTCCTTCCTCTACCCGCTGCCCCATAAGTTTCCTATCTTTCTATTCTGCATCAACCTGACCTCCTAGAGCTCCTAGGCAGATGTGTTTGTCATAGACTGAGCATCAGGACAGGAGAGCTGAGTATGCATGGAAATGGCTGCCAAACGTTCTTGCATTTTTCTCCCACCGTGTGGGACCTTAGCCCTCTGGCTGCACACCGCCTTCCTCTTTGCTTAACGGGCCACTGTGGCTATCGTGGCACCAAGGGTGCCTGAATCCCATCACAGCCAGGATCCTCCCACAGAGGGTCTGTGGAACAGTCAGTGTAGGGGACAAACCTCTGTGGGAGCTCATGTCTAGCAAGGGCAGAACAAGAGCCACAGGGAAAGTCCTAAAAGCTCAACTAAGTGCTCCACTGACCCCTGAGGGCTTCTGGAATGTAAGACTGTCTTTCTGAGTTGCCCAAACCTTGGAGCCTCATTTCTGGAGTGTTTCAGATTTCGCCGTTGTAGCTGTCAGCCTGACCTATACTGTTCCCACTTCAGGGGCTCACAGTATCCCCTGTATATGGCTAACTCGGCCTCCCAGAATTCAGTTCTAGAGGGGCTAAAGACCTAGGGTTTTTTTGTTTGTTTGTTTGTTTTTTTGTTTTTGTTTTTGTTTTTTGCCATCTGAAACATGGCACTGCCCACTTCTAGGGACAGACTGGTCACCCCCTACAGGAAAGAATAAATGGGTCAGTGAGGACAGTGGCCTTCTAGCACTCAGTCTTGTGGGGTGGATATTGTTGCCCAGACCCCACAGAGAGCCGCTGAAGGCTTGGTCCAGTCAGGACGGGGTTCTACCAGAGACCTAGTAGATCTGCTAATGATGATGGTCTTCCCAGAGAAGGCTAGACCTCACAATTGTGTTTTCAAAACTCATGATGCTTTAAGTATACAGTTCTGTGTTGGGCCATGTTCATAGCTGATTGATTAAATAAAACAGAATGAGCTAATGCAAAGATGAAACTATATTATATAAATGCAGGTTTCTTGGGCACAGCGAGGAAGGGGGAGGAGAAAAAGGGCAGGAAGGGGGTAAAGGGGAAGATAGGGTGGAACCAAAATGTCTGGGAGAGTAGCCCCGCCCCTAGGTAGAGAGAGGGCAGGGTATGGCAGCCATGCCTTGCAGCAGGTAGGGACTTTAACAATAGCCATCCTGGGGTCTATGTGGCCACAGGCAAGACTTGCTTGACAGAGCTTCTGCTACTTCTCACATGGAGGTGCAGCAGCTGTAGAAAAGGAACATATTTGTGTCCAAGGACCAGTGTGTGTGTGGAGGGGAGAGAGAGCAATAGAGAGATGTTCAGACAGACAAACAGGAGAGGCTGAAACAGATGGAGTCTGTCATAGTCACTGTTCTCTTACTGAGACACATCATGATCAAGGCAACTCTTATAAAAGAGGGTGCCTGCTTACAGTTTCAGAGGCTTAGTCCATTATTGTCATGCCAGAGAGCATGGCAGCAGGCAGGCATAGTGCATGAGAGCTACATCCTGATCTGAAAGCAGAGGTAGAGCCTGGACCTGGTTTAGGCTTTTGAAACCTCAAAGCCCATCCACCAGTGACACACTTCCTCCAACGAGACCACGCCTCCCGATCCTTCTAATCCTTTTAAACAGTTCTACTCCCTGATGACTAAGCACTTAAATATATAAGCCTATGGGAGCCATCTTCTTCAAATCATTACAGAGGCTGAGCACAGCAAGACAGCAGGCTGTTCTGTGCCAGCACAGGCAATAGCATTGAAGCAAACAGGCAGATAGGACTAACCGAGGAAGATGGAGTAGCTCAAGTGTCTGGGGCATTTTCTCGGGATCATGGTGTGCCTCTTCCCTGGATGGGTGCTCTGGAGAAGTAGCTCTAACATGAGCTCACACCTGGCTCACACCCCAGCTCTGCACCATAGCCGGGTCTCTGAGGCTCGGTCTCCTCCTCTTTCTTCGTGAGACCTATGAGTGTGGGGGTTCCTGAGGCAGGCCCATAGACCAGTGTCTGAAATTAAAGGTGGATCAGGATTTAGCTCTGTTGGGTCTTAGGGCTTAGAAGACCTAGTTGGAGAAACCAGGGCTGCAGCTGGCTGCAGGGGGCTCACAGAAGTTACAGAACTGTGGGTGCAGTTGGGAGCTTAGGCTTGGGTGTGGATGACACCTTGGGTAGGAAGAACCTGGAAGCCATCCAGTCAAAAAACTGACAATGACAGTCACCATGAAGAGGAAGTTCTGAGGAAAAAGGGGAAGGAGGGGGCAGAATGAGCTAGATCTTGGGTCCAGAGGTGAGAGCCATCAGCCATAGATCAGGTGAGGCCTTTGAACCTACAGAGGTACACTGAGGAACCAATTCCTTTGTTGAGGATGTGTCTTAGTTAGAAGTTCCACTGCTGTGAAAAGACACCATGACCATGGCAATTTCCATAAAGGAAAACATTTAACTGGGGCTGGATTACAGGTTCAGAGACATAGCCCATTATCATCATGGTGGAAAGCATGGCTGCATGCAGGCAGACATGGTACTGGAGGAGCCAAGAGTTCTACATCTGGATCTGCAGGCAGCACGAAGAGAGAGTGAGCCGCTGGGCGTGGTTTGAGCTTCTGAAACCTCAAAGCCCATCTCCAGTGACATCACACTTAGTCCAATAAGGCCGCACCTCCTAAAAGTGCCCCTCTCTGTGAGCCTATGGGCGCCATTTTCGTTTCAAACACCACAGGACGTAAAGCAACCCAGCTGGTTTCCCTTTTGCGTGTGTCCCTAATTAAAGGAGATAAAGTCCTGGCTGCTAGAGGGGCCACTCCTCTAGGCCCAACCTGGGATGGTCCATTAGAGGGCAGGGATGGCTCCTGGTAGCAGGTTTTAAATGCTTGGGTCTAAGACCCAAGCCCTACCGTCCTGGACAGAGGACTTGGAGAGATCAGACAGGCAGCTGCCTGCTGTGGCTGTGTATGGCAGAAAGTGTGGGCATGTATCTCAAAACTGACTTCCCGGCCTGGACAAATGGCTGGACAAGGGTTTGGGAATTCTCAGTGTGGCTGAGTTGAGAGGTTCAGCGGGAGGGTAGCTTTAGAGTTTGGTTTATTTATGAAGCTGAGGGGTGGGGTAACAGCTCGGGGCTTCCTCCAGAGCTCTGTGTCCTAGGGTGTAGAGGCAGACAGCTTCATCACTTCACAGTCATGGGGGGGGGGCTCTCTGAAATGTGGTTTTTATTTTGTAACAAAGCAAATGGTTTAATGTTTTCTTTCCTTCAACAAACAAATACCAGCTCCAACATATGTCTGAGGAAGATTACAATAATAAACCCAAATACTGCTGACAAACAGGAGGAAATGGCCTTTACTCTCCCCCAAATGTCAGTTCCCAAGTAGGAACTACCAAGGAAGTCACAGAACTTAGGCTCACCGTCGATGCCCAGAAAACCAGGACATTCCTGTGTTTTGTGAGTCTGAGTTCTTTTCTCCAACCCAGAGGGCCCAATAAAGTGAGAATCTAGAATCTGATTCTCCATTCTCAGTTCTAAGGAAGGGCTCTGCAAAAAGCTAGTATCAAATGTTTCATCTGTGCTTTAAGAAAATACAAGACTTTCATATTGATTTCCCTGAACATATCTGTGGCATCTGCCAGTCCTGGGACACGGGTGGGGCTAAGGTGGCCTTTCCTAGCCAGCATAGATGTCTAGGGCTCTTGTGTGGCTACGGGCATTGGATCTACCCTTTTATGTTCTATTACGGAGGTCCACAAACTAAACTTCCAAAAGACAAGACTAACAAGAAGAAGGGCATACAAATTTAGCTTAAATTTTATGTGCTTGGACGCTTTCCAGACAGTAAGTGAAAACTTAAAGAAATCCAGATACTGAGACCTATAAACTATCCTAATAGAAAGCGATGAACAGGGAGGACATGCTAAACAAAGAGCAGGGAGGTTAGGCTCCTGGGGGTGGTGGACTGTGGGGGTGTGACTGGGAAATGCATGGTGTAGGAGGTCCTCTGATAAGGGCCTTCTTATTGCAGGCATCATCGCTTTCCCAGCAGCAGGAACAGAGTCACATAAGGACAAGGTGCCCCGATGTTGACAGAAAATCAGACAGGGCTCCTCCTGTGCCGGCTCTGCTCAGTTGCCTCTCAGGAACCCTGGAAACCTGTTGTTTGTTATCTCACGGAGCTGTGAGGGCCAAGGACAAAAGCCCACGTGTGCCCAGGGTGTTTTCAGTAAATAGGGTGCCTATCCGGTCTGACGACCAAGTGCCCTTTGTTCCCAACCAGTCAGCCAACGGCGGTCTCTCTCTCTCTCTTCTTCCCATTCGGTCACTCAACACGATGCCTCCCCTCCCGTCCTGTCCGTCAGCTGGGTACCTTCTGCTCAACAATCAGTCAGCAGGTTAGTCTATGGCCTACCTAGTCAATACAGTTGGTCAGCCTCGCCCTCCCTCCCTTCTCATCAACAGGGTGCCCTCCCCTTCAGGCCAGCCAGAGAATGGCACCATCCCTCCCATCGCCACTCAGATCTTCCCCTGCTGTCCAGTCTCGAGCTTCCTGGACAGCTTTATCTACACCCCAGGCTCCAAAGAGATCACACTCTTACCTAATCCTGTGTCCTCACACATCAAACTTAGTATGTCTGATCGTAGATCGACTGTCTCAAAGCAAGCTCTCTCAAGCGTACCCCTAGTTCAGGACTCCTGTGACCAAGTTGTGTGGGGGAAGCAAACATGAGTGGAGAGCTCACTGGGACTCAGCAAATCCACGGTGGGACCTCGGGGTGGGCTTCCTCGCAGCCCACAACACGAGGAGGCGCCGGTTCCTTCTGCAGGTGAGAGGTGTGTGTGTGTGCACCTCATGTCACTCACATGGCCACTTCACATACGCCTCACACATTCACCTCACAAGCCTATAAAACAGAACATCCTCCTGGGCATGGTGATGCACCTCTTTCCCAGCACTTGGGGAGGCAGAGGCAGGTGGAGCTCTGTGAGTTTATGGCTAGTCTGGTCTAGAGAGGGAGTACAGGATGGCCAAGGCTACACAGAGAAACCCTGACTCAAACAAACAAAAACACCAGAAAAAAACAAAAACAAAACAAAACAAACCACCAAGACTTTCTTTGAAGTGCCAGCTCCCAAATAATGGCACAGAGACTTATTTATTATAACCTTAGGCTTATAATTATATATTTAGCATAGGCTGGGCAGATTCTCAGCTATTCTAACCCAACCATACTGGCCAGGCCTACGGCCTCCCATGCGGCCTGTTACCTCCCCTCAGCACCTTAGTCCCAGCACTTGTTTCTCCCGCTGTGTCTCAATGGTGACTCCTCACACCTCTTTCCCAGAGTTCCCAGCTCTGCCCGGAAGTCCTGCCTCCCTCTCCTGCCTTTGCTGTTGGCCATTCAGTCCTTTACTAAGGAACAGAAGGTGTTGGAGAGAGTGTTTACGAAACATCGGGTCAGGCGACGCTTAACAAAACCGAAGTCCAGGCTGTGCTCTGCTCTCTGCTGGTACCGAGATCAGCATTTGAATACACAGAGCCGATCTTCATACAGTGCACACCAACTACATGCCCACGCCCTCCCACGCACTCCCCATACACACGCCTCACGCACGCACACCTCGCACGTCCCCTCATCCACCCGCCTCATACATACACCGCACACTCCCATCCCACACCCCGCTTCATACACAGCCATCTCACACACACCTACCTCCTACCTCCACCTCTCACCCATTACCCACTTCACACACAGACCCCACACGCGCCTACTTCACGTACACACGCCCCCCCACCTCACACTCCCGCCTCATAACCTGCTGCAAACACACCTATCACACACATATCTCTCATGCCTGCCTGCCTCACACCCCACTTCTACCCATGTCACACACATGTATATGTCATATACCTCACTTATGTACTCCCTTCTCTCTCAGCTCTCACATAACAGACACACAGTTCACATCTCACCCACGTGCCCACCTCATACACCCCTACCCACGTTCCCTATACACCCAGCTCACACATACCTCCCTCACCTGCACACCCAGGTTCGTCCGAAACTACTACACCAGCATTGGTCCTGTAAGTGCCAAGTGCTCCTGGGCCTCAAGTGATCCCCAGACCAAGCGCTGGCACTTCTTGAGCTCCTGCTGTTACCAGTGATTCAAGAGCACCAGAACTGCTTTTGTAAAAGTCAAATTGCCTCTAGGAAAGTGAACAGAAGCCAAGAGAGTCACTGGTGGCACCAGGTCCCCACTGACCACGACAGCTGCTGATGCGTAAGTCTGAGCCAGGGCTTGGGCCACGCTTGCTATCGGGAAGTCTGCTAACGTGATTGCCTTTCTTTCTCTCTCTCTCTCTCTCTCTTCCATTTTGTAATTTGAGGATGGGAAAAGTATGGGAAAGAAAAAAGTTGATGCTTAGTTCTCCAGTGTGGACTCCACAAGGAAGAAGTTGAGATGTCGTGGCTGGAGGGGAGGATGAAGACAGGAGAGGAGGGAGGGCATGGAGGACGAGAGAGAGAACACGTCCCTGCTGGGGAAATGCACGCACCCATGTGCGTCACCCTTTCTGCGGGAGCCGTGTGGGTCCTTGTGGGTAGCACAGACCTCTCTCTACCCTGGGCAGACTCAAAGATTTGTGGCAGCCTGTAGAGGGGGAAGGAGGCCCTCGAGTCCCCCCTCCCAATGCACCCCACTGGACCCCTTTCTATTTCAGGTGACTGGACCTAATGCACTCTTGGTGGGACAGCCAGAAAGAGAGCCGGAGGGGGTGGGACGCTGCAGGAGGGTGAGAACCTGAGCAGGAGATCCTCCGCAAGAGGGCAGGATGCTAACCACGGATCCTCAGCAGGAAGGTAGGAGCCCGACCAGAAATCATCTGCAGAAGGGGTTAGAGCCTGACTAGGGAGCCTCATCAGGAAGATGATGACCTAAGCCAGCGGACCTTCAGGGAAGAGGGGCAGGAGCCAACAATACCCTAGACTGGGGAGAATCTGGGCTCTTCCCTGGTTATCTACTGAATCAAATGGCTTCTTCAGCTTTGGCATGAGGAACTGGTTACTCTCCAATGGCTCTTTCTCCCTTAGTCCTTCATCGATCAGAGAGATGCTCACGGGAAATGTCCACAGCAAAACCTGGCTCCGAGGTCTTTGCCCATGGTCCAGTCTAGGTTATGTGTGACAGTGAATATACAGCTGAAGGGGGCTGTGGACGCCCGTCTCCCTCAAACCATTGCTTCTGACTCTCAGGTCAAATTCTAAGTAGCATATACCCTCCCAGCTAGCCAAGGGGCAGTTTCTGCTGTCAGTGTCTGTAAGATAGGATGGTGAGGGGGAACCTAGCTTCTCACTTGGAAGGGAGTCTCTCGGATGCTAAAGAAATAGGGCTACCCCGTGGCCCTCAGAGCAGCAAGCAACGGTCAAGTGATTTCCGATGCCTGAGCTGAGGTGGGTAGCGGTGCCGAGGACAGTTCCTAGGAGCCAGCTCGGTGTATAGACTGAAGCTCACTCCCTGAATCCCATTTTTGAGGGAGACTTGATTCCTCTTATTCTTGCTGGCCAAGCTGCATGACTCCCTTTGCTGAAATGACGTCAGCGGACCTCCAGGCTCTGAGGAAGATCAGCAGCTAACCTCTTCCCTCCTGTGCCTCTGCCACTACCATCAGACCATGCCCAGGCTAGTCTGAGGGAGGAGAAGCGGTGTGTGCAGCCTTGTGAGTCACCAGCTAACCAGCTCTGACTGTGAACGAGCCCAAACAGGACTACAACAAATACAAAGATGTGTCACACGTCCCGGAGCTGGCTGCTACCGACGGACAGATCCTCCGGCGGGAACGGACAGCTGCTTCCAAAGGAGGTGGGACTCATGGCTAGCTTTACCAAGAAGACAGCAAAACCAGAGCCTTAGAAAGTACAGGAAGAAAGTTCCGCATGGATTTTTGCTAAGATTTCAATCAGTTCAATTAAACTGCTTATTTAGGTAGGAGAGTTACACATTTACTGAAGAGTCACCATGCAGCCTTCACTAGCCTCTCTATGGTATCATCTCCAAACTACAATACTACATTTGGTGTAAGCTATCAGTCAAATGACACTGTTGAACCCCCCCCCCCTCCCCAGTCCTCTACCAGTGTTCTCTGCTCCAGGATACCTGGTTGTATTTTGCCAAGTGTCCCTTGATCCCTCAAGCCTGAGACAGTTTCCCAGTCTCTGCTATCCTTTATGACCTTGATACTCTTGAAGAGTTCTGGGCAAAGGCCTGCAAGCCCAAGTGGGCTGTCCATTGCCTCTTGGGGTTAGACTGGAGTATAAACTTTGGAAAGGAACTAGAGGAAAGCACCTTTCCCATCACATTGGACATAGTGCAGAGATCACCATGACCTTTCACTGGTAACACTGGGCTTGGCCACATGGGTGAGGGTGCCAACCTTCCTGCTTCTGCACAAGCCACCGATTTCCTCTTCATTCTGCTGGTGGGAAGTGGGTCACTAGGTCCAATCTACATTAAGGGAAGAGAAGCCAAGCATCACTTCCCAGAGGCAGGAAACAGTGACTATCAATGCTGAAGCCACGGAAATGTCCTGCCTTTCTTAGAAAGTTCTACCCACTAACCTTAGCATTCATCCACAGGTCTTGGCTACAATAGTGACGGAATAGAATCATCTTCCTTTACTCCTTTTAATGTATTAATTCAAATTTTATTGTCATTAAGTTTTCCCTTTCTCCTCATCTATTCAGTGATTACGGGAATCAATGTGGACTTTGAAAGTGCTTATTTTATTCCAAAGGCTGTAAGTCAACAATATTTTTATGTCTGTGTTGTAGCAAATTAAAAAAAAAAAAAAGCTGTTGGGTTATATAATGTTTATTATTAGCCCTAAGATTATCACGATGGTATTATTTAACCCACTATCACAAATAATAAGACATAGACACCTGTTAGATTTTATAATTGTCTTATTTACCCTGGGCCAGGCAGACATTCCTACCTACGCTGTTTGAATCTTTTCATCATTCATCTCCTAGTCCCCATCCAATGCCATCCTCCTTAACCGTCCTATCGTCCGTCCGGAATCTTATAAATTCTTGCTTTCATTCTTCATTTTCGAGGTCCCATCTGGTTTCTTCTCCAGGCTAACCCATCATCCTCCTCCTTCCTCTCTGTCTGTCCCTTGAGTCTCATAATTCTTTTGTCCTCAAAAGCCCAGGAACCTAGCCATGCCAACCCCATTCTGCCCTGCCCAAGTATAGGCCATTTAATGAACCAGTCAGGTATAGTATTTTAGGCAGGTTTACACTAACAAGGATGGGTATACCCGGTGGGCAGTAACCAGATCTTGAGTGCCAGTAATTAGCATTAGACCAACCTCTAACATGTAGGCAACCGTGTATGGTATGCAGAGCAAAAGAAATTACTCATCAAAGATGGCAGTGAAGACATTCAGACAGACAGACAAAAGCAGAAATAATTTGTGTCTAATAGAAAACTAAAAGGTATCCCTGAGGCAGGAGAATCATACACTAAAAGAAACCGGGGGCTGGAGAAATGGCTGAGTGGTTAAGATTGTTCTGCTCTTGTAGAGAACATGAATTCAGTTACCAGCACCCACTTTGGGTGGCCCACACTCACCTCCAACTCCAGGGACTCAGACACCCTCTTCTGGTCTCCTCAGGCACTCACATGCGCTTGTGGTACTCACTCACACAAACATGCATAAGCAAATATAAAAAAGAAAGAAACTTGGAGAATGCTGCAAAGAACAATGCAAAATGGAGTATACAATGCTGATCAAGGTCACTGAAGATGTCTAGTGGGTAAACACATGTGGGTTAAAATTTGTGACCTTGGACTGGGGTTGGAGCTCAGGTGTTAGTGTTTGCCTAGCAACTTCAAAATCCTGGATTCAATATCCAACATCAAACAAACATAGTGGTGCACACTTGTAATCTAGCACTTGGGAGGTAGAGGCAGGAGGATCAGAAGTTCAAGGTCATCCTCGGCTATACAGTAGGCTTGAGGCTAACCCAGGCCATGTGAGACCCTGCCTCCATTACATTAAGTTAAATTCATGAGCTGGTAGCAGAACAAGCAGAAGGGACACGCTCCCATTCTCCACTGCTGTGTACGTTTAGTGGCTCACACCCCTTCCCTCATGCCTCTGTATAGTGAGTCCATGTGGGCTGCTGAGGCCTCTCACAGCCACAGTCAAGGCTCCCTACAGCCTGGGTCTAGAGGCCCTAGGAGAGTCACCATCATGGCCCTAGTTTCCTTGTGGCTGTCGGCTAGCTTTTGCTTGAGAAGCCTGCCTCACATTTCCCATCACTGTCTCCTCAACTCTTAACCAGAGATACCTACAGAACCTCCTCATGCTGGAGTCTTCCAGCTCAAGATGATCAAGTTAAGGTTTTGCTGTGACGAAACACCATGACCAAAAAGCAAGCTGGGGAGGAAAGGGTTTATTTGGCTTACACTTCCATATCACTGTTCATCACTGAAGGAAGTCAGGACAGAAACTCAAACAGGGAACCTGGAGGCAGGAGCTGATGCAGAGGTCACGGAAGGGTGCTGCTTACTGGCTTGCTCCTCATGGCTTGCTCAGCCTGCTTTCTCATAGAACCTAGGATCACAATGGGCTGGGCCCTCCCCCACCAATCACTAATTAAGAAAATGCCTTAAGGCTGGATCTTATGGAGGTCGTTTGTCAATTGAGGTTCCCTCCTTTCAGATAACTCTAACTTGTGTCAAGCTGACATAAAACTATCCAGCACACTGCCCTACAGAGCTCATGTTTGGGTGGGCCCCGGGTAAGTTTTCTAGGCTTTGGGGATCAGAATGAGGGCATAGGGCATCATCCCACTCATGACAGGAACTGATTAGCATTCAAAGTTCCTGGCATTGTCAGACAAGAAAGTAGTAATTCTTGAAAGTTAGCCTCTTAAAAGTCAAGGGAGCCTGTCATGTCTAAGCAACTGTTAGAGAACAATGAAAGGCGGATAGCAAGCAAGCTGTGGGAATGTGGAATAATGACAACATTGAAAAAAAAAACAACTTAAAAGAGGATCATAAATGAGAGGAAAAAGAAACCTCAATTCTGGGAATTACATTAGACAAATGACACACTATACATCAAAGATTGACAGCTGGGCTTTAAAACAACAGGCAACAAAAGTGAGTGTCAGCACTCAGAAAGGAGTTGATGATAGGAATGTAAAGGTGCACCTGACCCTGTCAAAGGAGGGGGCCCAGCTGCTAGGCAACCTGTAAGGAAGGCAGCTGGCTGTAAGACAGCACAGTGGCCAGCTGGCCGGCGAGGTGGTGATCGAACATCTGTAGGGAGAGCAAGAACGCAAGCCTCACCTCCTCCTCCTCCAGCATCACTTCCAGAGCCTTTACCGCTCTCAAGGCAAAGGGTGAAACAAGGAGTTGACAATGTAATAGATGAGGAACTGGCCAGACCGCTCAGCAGACAAAAGAAGCCTGGAGACCTGCACAGTCCCCAGACCCACACAACGGAGAGAGAGAGCCGACTCCTGCTGGTTATCAGACCTCCACAGGTGTGCCGTGGCATGTGCGCATGAGCGTGTACACAATAAATAAGTGTAAACGAGATTTTTTGTTCTGTTTTTCAAGACAGGGTTTCTCTGTGTAGCCCAGGCTGCCCTCAAACTCATAGAGATGTGCCTTCCTCTGCCTCCTGAATGCTGGGATTAAAGGTGTTTGCCACCACTGCCTGAACAGATTTTTTTAATTGACAAAGGAAAGGAACCTCTTCATCAGGCCTGGAACAATGCACATTCAACCATGTGACAAACAAGAACTCAGGCAGAAGGCAGCTCAGTGCGTGGGAGGGACTAGCATGCATGAGGCCTTGGGTTTCGTCCTGGAATCACAGGAGGGAAGTGTAATCATTTCTGTTACCAGAGGACCCTACCAAAAGGATAAAAACAAAAACAACAACAACAACAACAACAAAAAAAAAACAGAGAGATGTTGGGATACAAGTCATTTCCAGAATGGACAGCTGCTTTGTGTAAAATGCATAGAGATTGTTCAGGTCAGTAAGATCACAGGTTCAAGATGGAGGCTTATGTAGTCAGGGCCCTGAGTAGTGTCCCAGAAAAGGCTCAACTTCATTGATTCCCCTGCAAATTCAACCATAAGACACCTACTAGCAGCAAGGCCAAAGGGAAAAACTCATGATTCCAAGTGTCAGAAGGACGTAAGTACCTGAGGATCTTCGCTGCAGGACCATTCTTAGCCACCTTATCCACACTGACCTCGGCTTGATGGGGGACAGGAGGGTGGTCTTTGAATGTCTCAAAATGGACTCCATGTGGGTAGGCAAACAGAACAATGCACATACAGCAACAAGGCAGCAGACCCTGAGTATAAGCAGCTGACCCAGGATGTCTCAAGAGATTCTGTTTCTCTCTTGCCCTCTTCTGGTATATTTGTATGTGTCCCTCTCCATCTCTATATCTTTCTATCTTTCTGTCTGTCTGTCTGTCTCCACTTTTTTTTCTCCTTCCCTCCCTCAAAGTCTTTCAAACAAATTCTTTTTAACGGTGTGTGCGTGTGTGTTATGGGGTATACGCATTTGAATGCAGGTGCCTACAGAGGCCAGAAATGTTGGGTCTCTCTGGAGCTGGAGTTACAGGTACTTGGGAGCAGCTTACTATGGGTGCTGGGAACTGAACTCTGGCTCCCTGAAATAACAGCAAATGCTCTTAACCACTGAGCCATCCCTCTAGTCCCCCTTCTTGTCATTGTCTCCCTGTTTCTATTTGTCTTTTTTTGTCTCTCTCCATGTTTGTCTCTCTCTGTCTCTCTATCTCTATGTGGGTCTCTTCCCTGTCTTTATCTCTGTTTCTACTTCTGTCTCTTTCGCTCTCTGTGTTTCTGTCTGTCTAGTTCTCTGGTGAAAGTGTGGGTTTTGTGTTAGGCACTTTTCTCACACCATGACCAACTGCTGGAACAACTTAAAAGAGGATTTGTCTCCCTGGTGGCTTTAGAGGTTCAGTCTATGGTCACTCAGTCCCCTTGGCCTTGGGGAAAGCATCATGGAAGTGAGAGTATGTGCTGGCCATCACTGCTCACCTTCTGGTAGGCAGAAAACAGGGACAGTGAGACCCAGGGACCTACTTCCTGAAGCCAGGTCCCATCTCTTAATGTTTCCACCCCAAAATAGCGGCACCAACTGGAACCAGCTTTCAAGGCCTAAGCCTAGGGGAGACACTTGGGATTCAAACCATGACCTCTTTTTCTCACCTACCCCTTGAGACCTACCACTTGGCCTGGCCTGACATATCAAGGTGGCTGGAGTGAATATCTCATCACCCACACAAGCCGGTCCACACCGAGCCTGAGACACAGTGGGAGCTGGGTCAGCTTTTGCAGAGTAAATTAAAGCATGGGGTGGAGCCAGCGCTTGGCCCCCTTTGCTGCTGCTGGCTACTGAGTGACTCTCTGGGACCCTGCTGAGTCATAGCTTCCCCTGGCTTGGATTTATTTTTAATTGTATGTTCTGAACAGATGGACATTTCTTGGCAGTTGGGAGTGAAACTCTGGATATTTGGGAAATACATCCAGAAGGAAGTGGCTGGGGTTTGACTCATACAGCCATCTGAACCCTGATGGGGTGAGCCGACTCCAGCAATTCCTGTTCAGCTGCAGGAAGCCACTGGCCTAAAGCATAGCAGTACAGAGGGCATGGGGGATTCCGAGTCAATGGCCGGACCTGGCTTTGTTCCTCCCATGTAGAGCCCATAACGCTGGCAGTGCCACCCAGATGGGCTGACATAGTTACCCACCCATGCATGCTTTAATCAATTAGCCACAGGCACCCGTTTCAGGAAGAAGCCAGCCAGCTGTCTTAGAGAGGTCTGAAGGGGTGTGTGTGAGACCAGCCAGGCTCTACTCTAACCAGGAGATAGGTGCAAAAGCTGGGTAAGAGGGTTTGAAGTTTGGAGTAGAGCTGCCTGAGAACAAAGAGGGCTGTTTAAGAGGGAAGTCAGTGCCAGGCTTGGGGGTACATGCCTGTACTCCCAGCACTGTGGAGGCTGAGGCAGAAGGACCACTCTAACCTGGGCAACAACAGAATGAACCTTCTCTGAGATAGAGGAAATGAGGGATTTCCATCCTGTGACAATCCTAAAGAGGTGCAAGGGAGTTGCAATTTGCTCTGGCCTCAGGACCATGTTGTCCCCAGCAGCAGTGACCATAAAAGCTGGGCCACCTGAAACCCCAAGACTGAAGGCAATTCCCCACTGTGAGGCAGGAGGAGGAGGGCCAATGTGCCACACGCCCATTGAGAATTTGGTTTCCTTTTCCTCTTATGCAGAGAAAGACAGCAATCACACACACACCCCACACATGCACGCAAGCATCAAGTGCTCTTGTGGGAGAAACTTTACCACCCTCAGTGGGGTGAGGGAGCAGTAGTAGAAGAGAAAACTTTCATGCTCAGCATCTTGACAAGTATTTGGGGCTGGAGCACGGGTCTCTAGTAGATTCCTAGAGTTTAGAGCCTGCAGGGACTTAGGAGCAGGCCATTCCTCCTCCTGCACTCTGCTAGCTTGTATCTTTTTACTCTGTGGATATTTTTGTCTTTTTGTTTTGTTTTGTTTTTGTTTTCCAGAGCTGAAGACCCAACCCAGGGCCTTGTGCTTGCTAGGCAAGTGCTCTATCACTGAGCCAAATCCCCAACCCCATACTCCATAGATTTTTATCTCCACACGAACATCAGAGGTCTACAGCTGTGGTCTTTCCTCCTTGGCAGCGTTCATTCATCTGAGACGTGGTCACTGTTCTGTAAGATCCAGAGAAGAATCTAGGTACTTCCAGTTTTGGAGGGATGAGTTTATTAAATATAAGCAAAGCAAAGCACAGGGATAAATAGAGAGCAAGAGTGTGCCAAAAAATCATCACATTTGATGCCGGAAACATACAGGAGAAATTGATTGCCCCCCCCACCATTAAGGCAGACAGATGGAGTCATATCATGTCATCCCCATGTCGTGCCCCCCGCCAATACACACATACACCCAGAGTTCCAAGCAGAGCAGAGTCCTCTTAGGTGAGTAAAAGAACAAACGGCAACAGAGAGAGATGACGTCACTGATATGGATACCCTCGCAACAGTTTCTGCACGCAGCAGAAACTGACTGGGAAAGGCCGGCATCAGCTGGGACTGAGCTTTCTCACCATGGCTGAGCTCCCTATAGCTGACCACTGTGGGCGTGTTCCCACTGCGGAAACGTCTATGCCATGGGACGAACAACAGTCACCTCGGTTGGAAATGGTTCGCCTTCTAGCTGAGCTCAAGGGCACCATGTTTCACCCTTGAGCTGATTTGCTGTTCTCTTCACTCTGTGCCACTCAGTTAGTGAGGCCAACTCCAGACAAAGGGCCTCGGAGGATACTTTGGGACAAACAGCTTTGGGTCTGCAATGAGACGGAGGGGTTAACTCTCACTTCTAGAGCCCAAGCAGCCCATGACCATGTAATAATACAATGTAGATTACAGCTTCATAGGAAAACCTCAGTGCTGGTGACAGAGGGCTATCAACATCAGCTTTGTCCTCTGTCTGCTTCATTCCTAGTGCCTGGTGGGCCAAAACTCAGCCAAGGGGAGGGAGAACTGATGCAATCAGGGTCAGCTTTCACATGGGAGACCTCACCACTAGAGTAGCTGGGAGCCAAGGCTCACACCTGCCGCTCTTCAGGAGGAACGCTTGGTCCTGCGTGCCCCTTCCTGCTTCCTGAGGCGGTTCCCTCCAGCTGAGGCCCATCACAGCCCACAGAGCCTCAAGCATGTTTCCAAGTGTGGAGGAAAGTTCACGAAGAACAGAAAGAGAGGAGGAGGAGAGCCAGACCTGCTCCACCCTGATGCTCTGGGTACCTCACAGGCCTCTGTTGGACCAGCAGGGGAAATGTGTGGGTGGGGGAGGTCAGTGGTGCAGGCTCGGGGAGCAGGAGCGTGGAAGCAAGGTTAGAGGCAGCTGGCAGCACTCCAGGCTCAGAGGAGGGTCAGTGGGGCCTGGGAACAGGGTGGCCCTTAGCGGGGTGACTCAGACGCAGCCGGTGGGGGAAGGACACAGCTAGGCCCTTCTACAACTGTACTATAGGGCTGGGCATGATGGCCTGGCTCCCTGCCCACATCCCAGCTCTGTGGGAACCCCCTTGCCCATCCCAGGCATCTGCAAAGCCTCTGGAGGCTTCCACTCTAAGCTGCTCTATTACTTCCAGCTGAGGACGGCCAAGGTGCTCTCTCTACAGCCGGGATACCCTCAGCACGGGCCAAGTGCACCATGTCTAAGCCACTCATCCCTGAGACACACGCTTGTGTGTGCATGTATGAGGGTATATGTACATGTGTGCACACATTGTATGTGACAAAGTATGTGCACGTGTGTGCAGTGAATATGTATAAACATGCATGAAGACCGCCGCCCCAGAATTGGTTCCCAGGGCAGGTCACTTTCTGCGACTGTCATCTGTGATCTTGGCGGAGGCCCGAGGAAGGAAGGTGGGCTGAAGAAAAGGCCTTCTGGTGGGCACTGTGGAGGAGACACCTCAGGGTGTCTGTGTGTCCTTGTCACGTGGGGCTTGAACAGGTAACCGAATGTCCCTGGGTCTGCTTTACGGTAGAGACAGCTAGTCCAAATTGTTCAGCTGCCCCACAGATGTCAGGGAAGTACACGCTTGCACCCTGGGAGATGAGAGCGCGCAGGGCAGAGTCACTCCCTGGGCTTCCAGGATCTGCCTTGGACAAGCATGTAGGAACAGCACACCAGAGGGCAGGGATAGAGACACACAGTCTAGCCCTTCCGAACAAGTGGAGCAGGAGGGAGGAGGTGCCACTGTCCCCAGGTCCTGGGACCCCCCCCAACCATTCCCAAGCCCTTGGCCATCTGGGTCACACAACCAACATAATGCCTGTCTTTGGCCAGGTGGCACTCCTTTCTAGGGAGGGGTAGGCTCCTGGCTGATGGACATGCAGACCTGGAATTGAAGGAGGGTTTGCACAAGACTGCTCACAAGTTTCCAGACAGCAGCCAAGACAGGTACCACGCCCAGTGCTCAGGCTGGGTAAATTGGCCACCCTCCCCTAGGGGTATCTTGACCCCACTTCATTCTGCTACTGTTTTTCTGGGGCTCGTAAAGAAAATATGATTTAAAATAGAATCTATTCTCAACCCAAAAAGCTTCCGCAGACAGATGAGGGGGGGAGCTCTGACTTCATCTCAGAAGGCCCCTGAAGGCATCCCAGGAAGACTGACTCAGGCAGCGACTGCACGCCAGCACCTCTGGGGCCCACGGCCTGCTGAGTCAGGCCTTCTCCACCCAGGCTCTGTCTTCCAGGGCCTCGAGGAAGAGTTCCTGAGAGTAAGACAGACAGGGCTCACCAGCCTTGGCAATTTGCCTGCGTCTAGAGAGAACAGAGAGAGGCTAAAAGGAAATCGGGGAGTTTCTCAAATCTTTCTTAGGGGAGAAAATGTTCCTCACCGGAAGTCTGCCGGACAAGCAAGAAACCAGAGCAGCTGACTGAGAAGGCTGAACGTGTCTCAGCCATATTTCCCATTAGCAAACAGGCACACAGGGGCTTCCTTGAAACAGAACAGCAACGCAATGACAGAAACAGTTGTCCAAATCACAGCCTTGGAAGGATTAAGCTCAGGAACAGGGCGCTGGAGGCGTACCTGATGGGACACCAGCGCAGAGGTAAGCAGGGAAATGGTGCCCACCCACACGGTGCTCACTCAATAACTCTCCTGCTGAAGGTTAACCGCCACCCCAGACCCAGGCGTCCTGTGCTTCAGACCACCAAGTGCCTCTGGTGCCTGTGAGGCGCCTCCGTGAGGGTCAGGCATGCGGTCAACAGCGGTCATCAAGGAACTGACCTCATCACCTTGTCAGTGCCTAGCGGCGCTGCCTGCCCCACTGGGATCACCAAGGTGATTTCTAAAACTAAACACTTTAAGCTTTCTCGGATCTGGAATCAACATGAACCGGGGTACAGATGGGGGTGGGAGGGGGCAGGGCTTTTCTCCACATCCAGACTCAGGTCGGGATGATCAAGAAAAAAATAGGGTAAAGGAATTTGATGAAGGTAAACAAAACGAAACAAACCCTGCAAGCTTCACTTGAAACCAAGGCAGGGCACTCAGGGAAGGATGGGAACATGTCAGGGAGCACACTGATGGCTGCTGTGGATTCGTAGTGTGGACTATCCTGTGGCTAACACCTATGCCATGAGGACATCCCCACTCCAACCTCTGCTAGGGACACCACCCCCCCCCCGGCCTCGTGCAGGGCAGCTTCCTCGGCCGGCAGCAGGATGATCCCATAGATGGCTATCTCCTGAGTGTCACTGTGATCCCCCTTTCTCACGGGGCACAGTCCCCACCATAACCTCTCTCTGTGTCCTGAATCCTGATGTCAGCCAGTAGCCCAGGACCCAAGGGTACGGCTGCCTCAAGTGGAGTCTCCATCCCTTAGGGACCCCTGACACCCACTTCCCCAAAGAAAGGCCACCCCACTGGCAGAGAGAATGTCCCCAAGCCCTGTGCTTCAGGGCTTCTGTTCTGCTTTCATTTCTATCGCTATCATAGCATACCCTGGCAAAAATAACTTAGAGAATGGTTTATCTCAGCTTACAATTCCAGGTTAGAGTGCCTCACTGCAAGGAAGCCGGGAGGCAGCAACCTGAAGCAGCCAATTCCTGTCAGTCCATGGCCAAGAGCAAAGAGAATGTGTGCTTAGTACTCAGGAAATTTTCTTAACCCTGTGTAGCCCAGGAACCAAACTCGGGGAACGAATCTGCCCACAGTGGGTGGATCATCCCATAACAATTAGCATAATCAATTAGACAAATCCCCCTATAGACACGCCCACTGATGAAATCCCTCACTGAGACTTTCTTCTCAAGCCATGATAAGGAGTATCAAGTTGGCAACCAGAACTATCCATCATGCTGAAAGATGGAGATGAAGCAGAGGAGTAAGGGACTACACAGGCAGGTGTCACACAGCAAGACTCCAAGCAGGACTCTGTGACCCAGCCCCTTCTACCTTCTTCCCCAATCGCATACCCTCTTTGTTATAATGCCTTCCCTAGGCAGTCTCATACTTGAAGGGACACCTAAGACCAAGTTCTCAGCACAAAGGAGATTAATTTGCCCCAGAGGGACAAAGGGCAGGAAATAAGAGACAAAAAGATGAGACAGAGGATGAGGGAGAAGGGGAAGGGAACAAGGGAGAAGGGGAAGGGCTATATTTGTCCCAAATGGGGAGAAAGGACTGCCTCTGGATAGACAGACAGTCCTGGTCCACAGGCAAATGGCTGTTTATAAAGGTAAAAGGGGAATCCTCACGTTAGGATGAGGTGTTTAATTTTAATTGGGCATGTTAATTAGGTGAGCCAAAGGGGGCTTTTGATTGCTGGACTTCAATACGTTGACCGCTGGACCTTGGTGGTCAGCCTCAGGAGGAGGAAGTGGCCAAATAAGGGAATAGACTTAGTGGCTAGTTTTAAGAATGTAATCTAATGGTTTTTAGCAAGGCAGAGGGAATGGGGGAGAAGAGCCAGGCCTGCCAGAGCCGTGTCTGCCATGCTCAGGCTGGTTAGAGCCCCTTTCATACTCCTTCAGCCTGCTAGGTGACACCTGTCAAGGTTGGGCCTGCCATCTGCCCTTGGTATATAGAGCAGGAAACCCACGGGCTTTCTTCTCCTATAAAGAAGTATCTGTGTGTGGGTATCTTTGAGGAATGTTAGCTCACTTTTGGAGGGAGATCAGCTGGTCATGCCCCCTCAGGATCTTCCACCAGGCATTGCCTGGGGCTGGGCTGCAACCAGAAGTCAGCTATGAAGAAGAGACACTGAGGGGCCAGGCATCTTGGGAGGGGCACCTAGGGAGAACCTAGGTGCTAGGGAGAACCTAGCACCAGCGAGGAGGGGACCACCTATCCCAGTTCTGTCTCCAAAGCTAAAGGAGTCGGTGTCCCCTTAGTCTCAAAAAGCCAAGAGAGCTCTGGGGCCAGCAGCATTCAGGGGTCTCCCACTCTTGACCAACAGAGAGATGCTACCCCTCAGTGAGGCAGTGGGTTGTGGTTTCCATGGCAACCAGCCTCCTCCCCACTATTAAAGGAGCAAGACTCAGCTCTGTTCTGTAGCCCTGTTGTGGGGGGAGGTGTCACAGAGAGACTGAGGTGAAGTGACAGTTTGAAGGTGGTGCTGGTTGAATGGCGGTGCCGTGCCACCTGTCAAAATCAGATACAATCGCTTGCATTTGGGTGGGCATGGAGGTTTAAGAGAGGCACCTGTGATCTGTGACCTGAACCCTGTAGGGCTGTGATCTCATTGAGAGGCCAAGCCAGACAAAAGGCTCTCACGCCTTGCTCAAACTCACCTCTTTCCCAGACCTCCAGAGTCTCACCAAATGTGTCCTTGCTGTCAGAGTGGTGGCAACAGGAGCCTTTCCGTATGACCTGGGTGACTACCATGGGACCCGAACTTGAGCCTTCTTGGTCAAATTACTCTAGGGTGACCAGGATGCTAAAAGCCAACTGAGGTGCAAGGGGGAAAGGACCTGACTCCCACCAGACCTGTAAATGACAAGTCGTGCCAGCACCTGGTCCGTGAACTCTGATCTAGCTCCTTGGAGTCCTCTGTGGCAGAAGGCTCAGAATAAACATCCTGGCCTGGCCTTGGCTGGGGACAGGCTGGGACGAGCCTGCCTGAGCACATGGGTGCCCATCTCTTCTCAAGAGGAGTTCTGGGAAGATGGGCAGGTCTTGGATTGTGGTATTCCAGTCTGCGATGCTGGTCTGTTCTTTCATCTTACGTGTATTGGCGTTTTACCTGCATGTATATCCTTTTGTGTGAGGGTTTTAAATCCCCTGCAACTGCCATGTGGTGGGAGTTGAACCCGGGTCCTCAGGAAGAGCAGCCAGAGCTCTTACCCATTGAGCCATCTCTCCAGTCCCATGCTGGTTTCTTCTTAATCAGCACTAATGAATGTCTTAACTCCAGCTGACCAGCATCTATTATCCCAGCAAAACAAACCCTTTAGTTCAGTGGTCTGGTCTCTTGTTAATCAGCAGCCACTTCAGCCCCGGCTAACCAGAACCAAAGAACCTCAACTCAAAATAGCAAACGTCCCTGAGAGAGTCATTAAGTGACTGTCAAACTTCCCTTCACCTTCACAAGCCAGAATTGCTTCTCCACACTCTCCTCACAAGCTCTCACAGAAAACTCATCTCTGAGCCCTCAGTGACTTTTCTAGGTCAAAGTTCCAAAGCCCTTCCACAATCCTCCCCAAAACAACATGGTCAGGTCTGTCACAGCAATACCTCATGACCTTGGTGCCGATTTGTCTTAGTTAGGGTTACTATTGCTGTGAAGAAACACCAGGACCCAATACAACTTGGGGAAGAGAGGGTTATTTCACTCACAGATCCACATAATAGTTCAGGACAGGAACTCAAACATGACGCAGAGGCCGTGGAGGCGTGCTGCTTACTGGCTTGCTCCCCATGGCTTCCTCAGCCTGCTTTCTTACAGAACCAGGACCACCAGCCCTGAGATAGCCCCACCCACAATGGGCTGGGCCATCCCACATCAACCACTAATGAAGGAAATGACCCACAGGCCTGCCTACAGCTTGATCTTATGGAGGCATTTTCTTAACCGAGGCTCCCTCCGCTCTGGTGACTCCAGCTCGTGTCAGGTTGACCTAAAACTAGCCAGCACAACAGGAATCTCAGGTTCCACAGGTCTCCACGGGAGTCCTGGGGTCTTAGGAAAGGATGTCCTTGGCCAGCTTCTCTGACTCTCTGAAGCAGGTCTCTCTTCACACCTCCTAGCTGGGTGTCAAGGCTCAGAAGCTGTAGTGCCCTGTGATGCCCAGCCTCCCTTCCCTACACGCCAGGAGAGTCTACTGGCTTGTAAACCAGACCTTCGGTGCCCAGACTGAGCTCACTGTGGGGGCTCCTGGTCCCCTGGGAAGCATGTGACAAGAGCAGGCACTGTCACCTTAAGAAGAAAGGGAGAGGGTGCGGGCTGAGGCACACACATGGTCATCCAGAAGTCACTGTTGACAGAAAGACCAAAAGCCAAAACCCACAAAATTCTTCGTCATAAAGAACATTTGATTAGAGAGAGAGGACTGGCCCCTTCTTCAAGCGAGAGAGCTAAGGTCAGCTTTGAAAATATGCAGCCTCAGCACACTGCCGGCAAACAGCTCCGTGAACTTGGACTTGGGGCCTCTTTGCTGTGATTATGAACATATGGCTACTTCCCTTTGAAGGAAATGGCTGTTTTTTAATCAACTTAACCCCCTACACACACACACACACACACACACACACACACACACACACACACACACCGCTTCATTTTAAAATAACTTAAAACGAAAAAGAAAAGCAAAGTTACGGAAACAGATAGGGACCATTCTGAATCTTCACCCTTCCCTGCCGATTTTTTGCCTTTGGGCCCATTACCTTTATTCCCCACTCCCTCCAACAGTGGTTCTCAACCTTCCTAACGCTGCGACCCTTTAATACAGTTCCTCATGATGTGGTGACCCCAGCCGCAAAATTATTTCGTTGCTACTTCGCAGCAATGTTTTGCTACTGTTATGAATCATAATGTAAGTATCTGATATGCAGGGTATCTGATATTCAACCTCCCAAAGAGGTTGCAACCAACAGGTTGAGAGCCCCTTCCCGAGAGAGTCTTAGAAACAAAAGACAAGGAGGGTGGTGAGAGTTGTTATGTCTCTTTGCCATGGGGTACATGATGCCCAGGCACATGGGCATTCTCCTAAACCCCAGACATCAATGACCACATTGGTATGACATGACCAGAAGCTGACATACCACAATCGGTTTGTGTCTGTTGACCCAGCATCTCTCAGTCCCACTCTGGGGTGCAATCCAGGACTACATGCGGAACTCAAGCCACGGCAGCATTTCCAGGCTCCTCTGATCTGCAACACTTTCTTGGCTCTGCCTGGCCTTTTGGCCTTGGTATGTTGGTATGTTTCTCCAGCTCCCATGATAGGCAGCCATGCAGTTCCCACAGCCATAGGCCAGTCTTGGGCAGAAAGATGAGTGTGCTACTTAAGTCTTCTCAACTCACCACAACCTAGAATCATCCAAGAAGAGCTGCAACTAGGGAACTGTCTAGATTGGGTTAGCCTATGAGTACGTCTGCGGGAGTTGTATTGATCATCAATTGAGGTAGAGAAGACCCAACCTGAAAGTAGGTGGCATAATTTCAAAGAACCTGAACTGAGTCGGAGTGAAGGAAGCTAGCTGAGCATAAGCATGGAGGAGCACAGGACAGGCGCACATGTACCGATGTGTCGGTGTGCTGGCTCCACGATGGTAAGGCCCCACAAACAGGCTTATCCAATGGAGGTTGTGCCGGCAGCACAAGCACGCCGGACTTGACAGCGGGTCTCTGGGGGTCAGTGAGCACTAGTGGAGTGTGGATGTTGGATAGGTCAGTCGTCCAGTGTGCAGCTGGGCTGGGAGGTGGCCTTCCTCTGTGAAGCCCCTGGAGGCACAGACCTCTGGCTTTTCGTCTCTCAAGCATCCTCCCGCAGCCTGCTTTGATCAGGCCCCAACATCTCAGCCCCCAGGCCTGCAGTTCCCCGGCAGCTGGGGCCGGAGCTGGAGAAGGGGATCTGGGCTGTGGCACAGTCTTACATCAAGTTGTTACCCTTGGGGTGAGCCCGTGGCCCCCAGCCAGCCCCCGGGGCAGGAAGTAGGCCCCAGGTGCGGGCACTCAGCAGGGTGTTCTTCGGCCCCCTAATGTATGGAAAGAGGTCAGGTTGGGGCCAGGCTGTCAGACTTTCCAGGGATGGGCTCCCCATTATCTGTGTGGGAGGAAGGAAGTGGTCCTGGGAGAGGCAGATAAGCCCTCTGCCCCACAGGAAGGGTGGGTAGTGCATTCACCCAGGCCCTCCTCTCCCCAGAATCTGTGGGCCCAGGTTAACCCCTGGAGGCTGTGGAAGATGAGATCCACCTAGGGAGCCGCACACAGAAGGCCTCCAAAGAAGGGCCTCTCACTGAGGACTTCCAGGAAACAGAGGGAGGTGCCCATCTTAGACGCCTGGGCAGGGGTGGCACAGGCACACGCTGGCCACGTCTTATCCAGAACTTTTATGGCTCTGTACCTAACTGCTATTGCGCCTCCATCCCTGCTGGACCTCGGGTGTCCTGAGGCTCCTTGCTGGCCCCTCCCGGGTCTTATCTTTGCAGAGACCCCAGCAATCCCTGGCCTTTGGGTCTGCTACCAGTCCTGAAGATGTGCTTGTCATGTTGGGCTCTGAACTCGAAGCGGCCACAGAGAAGAACCACAGTGGGTAGCAGAGACAGAGGACAGTCCCCAGGGGTGGCTGTCAACTCCAGCTACCATCCGTGACCATGGCCTTCAGCCATCTACACCCTAGAGTCACCAGGTCAGAACTTGAGGGGAGCGGGTCTCCCTTCTTTCTTGGACCCCCGGCTCATTCCCTGACCAACTGTGTTCCTAGGCTCTGAGGACTGCAGCTTCCCAACCAGCTTCTTCCCAACCGTCTCCACATCAGATAAAAAGCCTTCCCTGAAACTCCGTGACATTTCAAAGCGGTTATCTACTGATTCATCTCCAGGCAAATTGATCTCGCCTGGTATCTCTACAGATTAGACGGGACTGAAGGACCAAAGCCTGTCCTGGCTCTTCTAGGACCTGAGGGGAGGCTTGGGCAGGCCTCCTTGTCCCCAGGACCTGGGTCAGGGGAATTCCAGCCTGGGGTCTCCTCAGGAGCTCAGGAGAAGGGGACAGTAGGTGTAATGGAAACCTGAGCCCACTCCGGGGTTAGCAGCTGTGGTCTCTGCTTGCCAGTGCTAAGACCAAGGGATTCTGGAGAAAGCCAGGACCAGAACTCAAGGAATCTAGACGGATGTATACACTTGTGTGTGCACATGTGAATATCCATGCCATGGACAGACATAATAGGCATGTAAACATGCACACGTGTAAACGTGTACAAGCTCACCAACGTTCATGCTACAATTCCCGTGTGTGCTCTCATGCACGCTGTATGTTTCTATGTGAGTGGGTGTGGTGTGTGTATGTGTCTGTTCGCCCTGAGCGCTCATCGACAGTGTGTACGTGTGGAGGTGTGTGTGTACACACACATGCATTTTCAAATTCAGGAGCCACACCCTTGAACTGTGTGGAAATGAACAGAAGCAAGCTCCGGTGCTTATCTGAAGCATTGAAAGACCAAGGCTGACCACGTCCCTTCTTCGGGGGCCCTAGAATTCCCGAGAGGCTCATTAGGAAAGATGGATGAATCCTGGCAGCCAGGAGGCCTTTGGAGTTTCATGTGTGTGAGCATGCATACACACACACACACACACACACACACACACACACAGGCCTGGCTTGTGGAGCTCATTTCTGGCCATAGGGGTTGAAATCGGTGGCTCTGTGCTAAGGTCCAGGGAACTTGAACAGCTGTGGGGATACATGCCCATAGAGGTAGCAGAGAAGAAAAGGGGACTGTGCGTCTCCATCACTCTGCCCCACCCCCAACACTGCTGTGGACATGGAAGGATGTGTGGTCAGTGCCCAGAGGGTGTTGGTTGGACCATGAGGAGCTTCTATCCGTCTATCATCCCTACAGCAAAATCACAGCACACACACAGCAGTGTGCCGAGCTGGGCTGGCCCAGAGCATAAATGGAGCCCACAAGTCTGGGAGATGATACCGACTCCCTCACCACGGGACTATGTAAATTTCCAGCGTCCCCAGCACTTGCTCAGGAACATGCACCGTGCCTCGTGCCAATCAGAGACCTTCGTTCTAATAGCTGTGCCATACGCCCATTGTCTACATAAGACATTCATTCACCTGTATGGAAAGTGTTACCAACTCTTGCTCTGCCAGCTGGGGTCCGAGCTGATCTCCCTGTGTATACAAGTCATTCACCCCCCTGACCGAAAGACTTGGGCACTCACTTCCTGGCCTTGGTTTTATGTGGACAGTGACACTGTCCTGTTTGCCAGCAAGTCCTAGGCTCTGGATACCAGATGTCCCCAAGCTCCCTTCTGAACACATCAGTGGTCATCTGTCACAATGGGAACAGGGCCTGGGCCTCACGACGTAGCTCCTTCTATCCTCTCACGGGGCTTCATGAGCTGCAGAGATTGCCTTGGCCCCTGCTCTGAACAGTGTGTGTGTTGGTGGATGCGCCTCTGCCCAGCGATGTCACCCGCCTGGTGGGGGCCAGGGCTGTGTACTGTTTTAGCGTCTGGTGGTGAGGCTCCTTTTTCGTTGCTTCGGTGGCCAGAAGTGTCCCACTTTACTCTTGTTTCTGTGCCATCACTGCCCCCCCCATGCCATACACACTTGTACGCTGCCCAGAGATTTTTGTTAACCTGCAGATCTATTTTTTTAAAAATTATTTTTGTGATTTGCCTCTCCGTGCCTGAAAATAAGGCATCCCTTCATTTATTTAAGTCTTCCTTAATCAACCTTCATAAATATTTTATAGTCTTCAAAATCTTTTGTGAGGGGAGATAGGTCAATGGGTAAGTGTTATGCTCTGCAGACATAAAAAGCCGAGTTCAGATTTCTGGCCCTCACATAAAAAGCCAGGCAACGGCTGCATTAGTCTGTAAGCCCAGCACTGGGGTGGACAAGACAGGTGGATCCTGAAAGCTCACCTGCTGGCCAGCTTAGCTAAATGGAGAATTTCCGGATTGGT
Organism: Psammomys obesus; assembly: GCF_907164565.1. Classification (NCBI taxonomy): domain Eukaryota; kingdom Metazoa; phylum Chordata; class Mammalia; order Rodentia; family Muridae; genus Psammomys; species Psammomys obesus. Next base: position 1,156,382 of record NW_026590405.1, read on the forward strand.
GAGAGACCCTGTCTCAAAGGCAATATGGCAGAGGGTGATAGAGGAAGATAGTGAAAGCCTATGAAGGCATTCACATGCTCAGGCATAAGCTTTCACCTATACAGTCACACATGGACACAAAACATACACACAGACCTTCATTAGCTATTTGGTGGTTTTATTTTTTAATTAATTAATTTATTATTTAATTTCATTTTATGTGCATTAGTGTGAAGGTGTCAGAGCCCTTGGAATTGCCAATTACAGACAGTTGTGAGCTGCCATGTGGGTGCTGGGGATTGAACCTGGGTCCTTTGGAAGATTAGACAGTGCTCTTAAGCACTGAGCCATCTCTCCAGCCCCTATTTGGTTGCTCTTGAAATGGTGGCATTTCCTAAACATTTGCTTCAGGTCTAACTAATGGTTAACATCTGTATGCTTACCTTACCCAGTGTCTTTGCCACAGTCACTTCTTAAAAACAACTGCTTTGTTGAGATATACTTCACAAGCCCTAACCTCACTTCCTGTAAATAAAAATCAAGTGGTTGCTGAGCATGTCCATAGACCTGTGCAGGAGGATCGCAGCCAGGGTTAGAAGTGCTGTGTCGCCCACTATACCCACACAAGAAAAAGCCAAAACCCGAACCACCCCAGAGAGAAAGCACCCAGGGCCTGAAGCAACGTTAAACTCACCTTTAGTCGAGAGGACTTATCTATAAATTCTTCAGATTCTCTACATACACAGTCAAATTCCTGGGCTTGCTGTTACAGGGGCCGGCAAGAACCGATGGAAAAGACTGATAAAACCAGGACTGCTGGGAAAGGAGTTGGGCATTCAAAGGCCAGTTTGCAGATTTTGCTGATAGAAGCCAGATGCTGTTGGCCACTGCATGCGGACAGTCCGAGTTTTAACTGACGTTGCCTTCACGTCCCAGGCGTGGAAGATTTGATTTACTTGTTTAATTTTACATGTGTGGGCGCTATGCCTGCGTGTGTGTATATATGCACCATGTGAATGCCTGGTGCATGGACCCCCTGGAACTGGACTTACAGACAGTGGTGAGCCACCATGTGGGTGCTGGGAATTGAACCCAGGTCCCTTAGAGTAGCAGCTGGTGAGGCTCCCAACTGCTGAGCCATTTCTCCAGCCCTGTTCACAGTCCATCTTAAAAGGTATTTCTAGAGCTTCTCTCTGCCCTCTCCAGGGAATGTCTATGAGGAGGGCTGACATTGCTGCAGCCAGGGAGGCAGGCCACCATCCCTTGGAAAGCCCCAGAAGCCCACTGGATCAGCAGGTCCCTTGACCAAGCTTCTTCCCAGCCTGGGCAGCCAGCATGGAGCCCATGGTGGGGGACAGTAAATCACAAGTCAGCCCTTCCCTTGGAACTCAGAGAGCAAAGCACCTGCCCTCTTCGGAGGGGCCGCTCCAAACCCCAGGAGCCAGGAACCAGGAGGAATACGAATTCTCTGTGAAATATGTTTTCCTGTGCTAGCGTGATACAGTAGGAAGGAAGGAGACTCTCTGTTGAAGAAAGGTGCCTGGCATGTCACAGAGGGAAGTGTTTCAACGGTACAGGGACTTTTTCCTAGAAAAGTTTGCACACTTCAAATTTGGCATTACACCAGAAAAAGAATAAAATAGTTTCTTTAAAGACAAGATCTCATATAGCCCAGGCTGGCCTCAAACTCCCTTGAGTAGCTAAGGATGACCTTGAATTTCTTCTCCTGCCTCTACTTCTCAAGTGAAGGGAGTAAATATTCAAGGAAAACCAGGCAAGCCAAAGAGAGTGAAACCTTCCCTCTTCCTCTCTTCTCCCCCTCCCCTTACACACACACACACACACACACACACACACACACACACACTCTCTCTCTCTCTCTCTCCCTCCTGATTCCCTCTGTCCTGGGACCTGGAGAAGGCATGAAGGGTAGGACAGAGGGCCACCTGGTCCCACCTGCCAAGCCTCCCCACAACTCCTGTTTGTTTCCATGAAGCGTGCCTTCCTTCCCAAAGGGAGGAGGACAGGCTGACACCTCCATTTGAAAGATGATGCCTTCTTGGCAGAAATGAGCGAGTGAGTGAGCGAACGTGAGGAAAAAGCGCTGTCAAGCTCCCTCACTTTCCCTGGGAATTCCAGCCCATAGCGCCAGCCAGCCTGCTCGTACGGAGCGAATGGTGTTCTGAGTCAGAGATTCCATTTGGGTGTCAGCTTCCACCCAGAGGAGGAAGTTCTGGGTGACTTGTCGGTAAACTCAGATAAGATACGGGTAGACAGCCTGCTCTGTGGATGAACGCCTGTAGAATGAACAGTAGCTGCTTGTGAAAATGCTTCCTTCCAAGGCTAATATTTTCAGAAGGGGGAAAAAATGTAACAAAGGTTATGACTGTTACATTTGAAATCTTGACAAGGCCCTGTTTGGTCATTAACCTGCTAAGCAAAGCCAAACTGCTGGTCACACGTCATTAATACATTTGTCCAGCCACACACAGTGCCGGCTGAGGCCCAGTCCATGGAGTCATCAATATGAACATATCCGCATTCGCTTGGCGCCGTGCCTGCCTCCTGTGAGTAGGTGAAATGATGACACGGGGAGTCCTTGGGATGGCACGGGTTTCTATAAACCTGAAACTGCCCTTTGAAAGAAAACCTGCTAATTTCAAAAAATGTTAAGAACTCCAACCTCAAAGCCCTTCATTAACAAACCTTGCAGGTTTTTTCTAAAACAACATCAGTCACCTTCACTGTCAGACTTGAAGAATTCCACACAGAGTTTGGAGGGCTGGCCTTTCAGGAATTCTCTGGGTGGCCGACGCGCTTCTGGGTGTCACTGAGCACCACTGAGTAGCATACAGGATGTTTTCTCACAAACCTCCTTTCTGGGGGTTGGCCATGGCAGTTGCTGTAAAGACACCTCCGGCTCTCCATCTGAAACTTGCTTGCTTTAACCCACACTTTTAAAAAGCAGATCTCCCTAATGATCTTAACCTGAAAAGTCCTATCACGTTCTTATCTGATTGCAGTACGGCACTGAGGTTCTCCTCGGCCTTTGTACTTGTAAGACAATAACATTAAGGAGGAAAAGCCCTTTCGGTTTAAAGTCTGAAGTTCAAGACCACCCTCCCCACCACCGCAGATGATGGGGATGAACAGAGCAAGTTAAGAAGGGAAGGGCTGATTTTGGTTTACAGTCTGAGACCGTAACCCACCATGTTGGGGGAGTCACAGCAACAGGAGGCGGGACAGCTGGCCACATCACATCCACAGTCAAAAAAAAAAAATCTCTTCGAAATGAATGTATGTGCTCAGCCCAGTTTCTCCAGTCTATAGCCTGGAATCTCTGCCACTCACGGTGAATGGGTCTTCCCTAATTAACCTAATCAGGACAATCCCTAACGGGCATGCCCAGAGCCCCATCTTTCGGGTGGTTCTGTATCCCATGAAGCTGATTTGTTGAGGTTAACCGCCAGGCCGGGTGCCTCAAACACTCCTGGGAAATCAGTGACGGAGGACAGTAGCATGGAGCAGTTCTCAGGGACTCTCCCTGCCAGACACCTTGAGGAGTCTCAGCTGAGGGCTCACTCCCCAGCAGATGGCAAATGGATGTGCCAGTGTCCACAGGGCAGGCAGCTGGGGCTCTGCCATCTCACCAGATTCCTTGGACAGCCGGGAGGCGCGTGGCTTCCACCTCACTGTCTAGCAAAGGAAATAGATGAACAGAAGGAAAATTGATATCATAGGAACCATGGAAGAACATGGGGTCTGGAAAGAGGCAGGAATAGACACCCCAAGCTTCGGAAGAGTTGCCTGGAGATGGTTACCACTTGGGGCTGGAGGAGGTAAGCAATGGAGATAGGTAAGGGCACAAATGGCTCTTCCGGAAGTCCAGAGAGGTTCTAAGAAATGGAGAAGAACCTCAGCAGCTTTCCCCAATGACCCAAAGTACTAAAGGGACACCCAGACCTCCCCATGGCCCCGTGGGATGAGGCAGGGGGGCCACAGTGCATACCTGGGGGAGGCTATGAGCCCTCAGAGGAGGTCCCCTTAAGCCAGGCTGAAGATCCTTTCCTGTGTTGGGGACATAGTCAGGTATGGACATGTCTAGGGACAGCTGGCAGCACTGAAGGGGCACTGAAGATAGTAGGCATATAGCAACCAGGGACTGCAAACTCAGCTGAACTCAAGTGGCACCAGCTCCTACAGTAAAGATGGGCACGGGCAGAGGGAGGAACACCACGATGGGCTGAGTACTAAAAAGCCCAGATCTCAAAGCCCTAACTCACAGGACCCCAGGATGACGATGCTTTCAGAGATGGGGTGCTGAGAGAGATCACTAAGGCAAAATGAAGGGATCATCACGGGCCTATTGAGGGGTATTCACCAGAGGAGACTGCTCAGACATGGGTTTAAGCCAACAGAAAGTCTATTAGCTGGCTGTTGACTACACTGGGTGTTCAGGATCCCAGTGTAGCACTGAGCCTTTCTCAAGATGACCTTTTAGGCATAAAAACCATGTTCTCGGTGGATATACTTCAGTTACCAAGAACAGTTTGCCAGCAGAACTACAGAAGCTGAAATGCAAGGCTAGTACATTCAGAGACTTTCCCAAGAGCTATGGACTTGGATGGATTAGGTCTTTGTTTCAGTTTTGGCAGGTAGTGCTGTCTACGTGCTAAATTTTATAGACTGAATGGTACTTCCATCATGGAGTCAGTTGTGCTAAGGTCTGAGGCCTTGTTACAGGTCCTAATCAAACATGACTCTGTCCTTACATGAAGAGACCAGAACACAGATGCACAAAGGGACATCCACCTGAGGACATAAGAAGATGTCATCCAGGAGCCAAGAGAGAAGCACCCTAAAGGACCTACCCTGTGATGCCATAATCTCAGACGCCAGACTCCAAAGTAAGAGTTCAAGTGACTGCTGGGTATACCACAGCCTGGGGGGTCTGTGATGCCAGCTCCCAAAATCCAAAGCGATCTCTTCTAGGTCACCAGCAGATAAAGACATGCAGCCCGTGTGCCCCACAATCCATAGTGTTTACCCCAAAGAGACGTAGACATCAGTGTGCATTTGTCCCCGTCTATCTCCAGAGCCTTCATGGCTCACGCCCTACAGCTTCCTTTGTCTTTGGGTATCAGACTCTGAGCTGTTTTTGTTGTTGTTGTTGTCTCGTTGTTTGGTGGTTTGGTTTTGTTTTATCAATCCTATACAAGCTAGAGTCTTTTGGAAGAACGACTCTCAAGTGAGAATATGCAGATCTGTGCGGCATTTCCTTGGTTAATGATTTATGTGGGAGGGCCCAGTTCACTGTGTGTGGTGCCAGCTCCTCTCTGGGCAGCTGCTCCTGGGCTGTATAAGAAAGCAGGCTGAAGCTGGGCATAGTGGTAATCACCTTTGGTCCCAACCCTTTAGAAAGAGAGGCAGGCAGAGCTCTTTAAGTTCGTTCCAGGCCAGCCTGGTCTACACAGAGAGTTCTAGAACAACCAGAGCTTCATAATGAGACCCTGTCTTGGGATAGATAGATAGATAGATAGATAGATAGATAGATAGATAGATAGATAGATAGATAAGCTGGCCGAGCAAGCCAGTATTTAGCATTCCTCCACAGTTTCTGCTTTGGTTCCTGCCTCAGCTTCCCCTGATGATGGATGAAGTAGAACCTGTAAGACAAATAAACCATTTCCTCCCCAAGCTGCTTTTGGCCATGGTGTTTATCATAGCAATAGACAGCACACTAGGACAAACCATCAGGCAAGCTGTGGCCCATCTGTCAGCAGACGTGACTCAGCAGCAGCAAAGGACTCGCAGCCTGGAGGCTCACAATGAGCTCAGTGAGAGGGGCACTCAGAAAAGTCACAATGGTGACAGACTGGCGGATGCAAGAGGCCAATGGGGAGAGAACAGGGAGGAAGAAAAAGGTGACTTATGGGGACCTTTTTGGATCCAAGGCTGCCCTGGATGCTGGCTGTGGTGGCCCAAATCTACTATGTGTTGGAACCCACAGCACTGTCCCACAAGGAAAAGGACCATGCTTACTCAAATTGTCTCCGAAGACCCTGCACATCACACCGTGGATCTGGGTGTTACAGGACTGTTGTCTTTTGGCTGGATATGGAGTCTGCATTTCTGTTCCTCCAACACTCACTGGCTCTCCAAATGTGGCTCTGAGAAACTAATGGGCAAGCGCTCAAAGAGCCAAGTAAATACCCATGAACATCCTCTGGTGACATGATCCTGACATGAGTGCTGAGACCGGAGCATCAACTACCTCTTCCTCAATAGAAGGACTTGGGACTTGCAAGTAAGAAACTGTATCACGGAGCATCCTCCAAGCAGCTCTCAGAGACACACCTGGCTCTCCCATGGTTTTTGAGGCCCCTTGGATGAGGTTTGCTATGTCCCCAAGTAACCAGGCTCTGCCTCACGCTCAATGAGCAGAGCAGAGGAAGGCAATGACAGTCCCGGTCTCCTGGGTTAAGGAGGCAGCTCGGTGTTCCCAGCATGAGGTGACTCAGAGGTACCTTGCCCCCTCGATCGCCTTCTCCTTTCAAGGCTCAGACCTCAAGATTTCCCCGTGAGACGCCATCAGCCAAGTCTATGTGGAGGGGTGTGCCCCAACTTCCCGAGAGCTGCTCAAAGGTGACAGGATTCAAGAAAAGACAGAAAAATGCCACCTACGGAGCCCCATCCCGAAATGCCAGGGATGCCAGGCATCTAACATTTGGTTTGCTGAGTGACGACTGCTCAGCTGTAATTTTCTGGTTTTGACAAATGTCCCTTGGTTATTCGGGACACCCACTGTCAAGGCTGGAGGGACACGCCGCAGGCTTTTCAACGTCTCCCTAAATCCAGAGTTACCTCTTAGACAGCATGTGTTCAGGGAGACCATCTCTGATCTCATGGAAGTTGGCTAGCCTGGTGAAGTTGGAGCCAGGACACTAAGGGGAGGTCTGTGTACCCACGGGCAGAGGCAATTGAAACGGGATCCAAAAGGATTTTGTAATGCTAAGGGCTGCAAGCCACAATTACCAGCTGTACCTGAAAGTAAGTCTTTCCTGTATGTTGGCGTTTCATAACAATGAAGCAATTATCCCTCAATCACCAAACCGGAGGGTCCTGAGGCAGCCCCCACCTCCGATATCAGGAATGTCCCTCCTTCCAGGCATGAGTGCCTCTCCTGGGTCCTTCACATCACACTGCGGGTTCTGGATACTAAAAGGTCTTTGTCTTCTGCGTTTCTGTTTCTCGAAGAGCCACCAGCTCTCCAAAAGTGAGTTAACACTCTTAGGCAGTCTGTGCTATGTCTGTCCCAGTGGCCACCTGCCATGAGTACCCACTGGCTGACTGCCAGAGGGAGGCCCCGGGGGGGCCTCACCAGGACAGCTGCACCTGTCCTCCAGGGTGCCAGGAAAGGTGTGTCCAGGCTGGGCATGCTTCCCCTCTACTGCAAGCCCTGGCCCCCACCCACGAGGGAACATAGAAACAATACCTCCTGTTCCTCTCCCTCTCTCCTTACTCCTCTTTTCTCATCCTTCCCCTCTTCCTCCTCTTCCCCTCTCCTCCATGCCCAGCAAATCCAGCATAACTTTCTCATTTCATAGATGGCAAGAAGGCATCCTGAAAGGCTAGGGGAAAAAGACTTCCAGCTGCAGGGACCTGCCTGGTAGGAATTCGTGCCTTACCTTGGTTGGGTAGTCCATAATCCATCTGGGTGTGTTTCTTGGGGACAGTGATGTCCTGTGTCCCATCTGTTCTCTGCAGCGACCAAGCTCCACGTACGTGGTGGGCACTTCAGACACTTTCAGAACACGGGACAGGGTGACGTGTTGTTCAGGAACCCATTGTCTTTTCACTGTACTAAGGCAGAGAACTGCAGGGGAGTGGGAGTGGTGCATTCTGGGAGAAGCTACTAGAGGATAAACTTTGAAGGCTGGTCTAAGGGAGGAAAAAAACTCAGCCAACAGAGGTTTGTCAGCATTGTCACCTATGACTGGGAAACAAGAGAGGGTCCACATTCGTCGCAAGGAGCCGGAAGTGCCCAGGGTGGGTGTGGGAGTCTCCACAGGTGCTGAGAGGAACCCCCATTTGTGGAAAGATCTGAGTAACACCTGTGGGATGGGGTTGGGTGTAAGAGCTGAGAGTCAGGGATCAGAGAGTCCTGGCCTAGAAAAGGACACACCCCTGTCTTGTAGCTAAGGCTGAAGGAGGGCTCAGAAGAATTGAGCAGCAAGGACTGGGTTTCAGGTACAGGCTGCGATACAGAATGGAGATGGGATGAGCAGGCCGTGGAGGGTTAGTGTTAAGCATGACACTTACTACAAAGCACAGCCAGTATCCTGAAGCAAATTAGTGGGTACTGATGGCGGCTATGGAAGCCAATCAAAACCCAGGCAGGGCCAGCAGCCACGGTGCTTCTGAAGCAGTAACTTCCTTGTGGTTCTGTAGTTCTGTGTGCCAAAAGACGCTGGGTCTAAAAGCTGTGGGTGTCAGACAAACCTGCTGGGCAGGTCCGGGACAGTGGCCAGGCAGACGAGTCTTAGTGTGCTTTCTCCTACTGTGACAAACATGTTGGCCAGAAGAAACTTGGTGGAAGAAAGGGTTTCTTTGAAATTACGACTTAGAGTCCATCACTGGGGGAGCTCAGAGCAGGGACTCTCAAGGCAGGAACTTGGAGGCAGGAACTGAAGTAGAGCCGGTGGAGGAAAGCTAAGCACTGCCTTGCTCGTCCTAGCTTGCTCAGCTTGCTTTTTTTATACATCCCGAGACCACCCAGAGATGGTACCACATGCCCACAGCTAGCTGGGCATCCCAATCATTCGTTTGTAGCCGGGCTTTTTGGCTATTTTATTGGGTTCTTATATCTATACCCTTCTCCAACCAAATCCTCCCCAACACTAGAAAGGGGACAAAAAGGGTTTGAGGGAAAAGGGGGCATAGATCTCTTTAGACAACTTACTGCTGACTAGGGGTGTTGAGTTCCTTGGGGCAAGTCCAGTCTTCATCCTCAGGAATCCAGGAGTTGAGCAGAAGCTGAAGCCGCCACTGTCGCAGCCATAGCCAGCACAGCAGCAGCAGCAACAGCAACAACAACAACAACAGCAACAGCAACAGCAGCAGCAGCAGCAGCAGCAGCCGCCGCCACAGCTTCTCTCCAGGCTCTGGAATTTTTTATACCCTCTCAAGAGTGCCCAGAATTAAACTATCTGCAGCTGGCACAAATCACGTCCCTGCCAGAGCACGAGACACATGATAGCCTGCTGCTGTGGACAGTCTGAAGCAGCCTCATATCCCACACTAGGGATTAAACAAAAACATTCATGTAACCGTTTTTTTTTTTTTTAATGATTTATTTAATTCTATGCGCGTTAGTGTGAAGGTGTTAGATTCCCTTGGAATTACCATTACAGACAGTTGTGAGTTCAATTCCTGGGTGCCGGGAATTGAACCTGGGTCCTTTAGGAAGAGCAGACAGTGCTCTTAACCACTGAGCCATCTCTCCAGCCCCCATAACTGGCTTTTTTAGGAGATCAAAATTCTTAATACTATGGTTAGTCGAGAAAATGCCCTACAGATATCCCTGCGGGCAACCTGATGTCGGCATTTCTCAAGAAAACTAACCAGCACATGAGGCAGGTGAAGAGAGCCCAGAAGGGGCTGGGTACAGCACAGACAGCCAGTTTTGCAGCCCGGAGAGACAAGTCCTGCAAAGAGAGGAAGCCAGACATCTCCGAGAGCCACAGCTGCGGATGGCCTTCTGGAGCTCTGGGAGAGAACAAAAGGCCTTGTGTGTCTGTCCAGGGTGAAGCCCTTGTGGAGGACAGAGCCCCTTTCAATGCCAGCCAGCTCCCACCAAGTCAAGGCTGCCTTGGCCTTAGGGTACAGGGGCAACCCTGATGTGGCTGACGCAAGTGGGTGATTCAGAACGACCAGCAAGGTGGCCATGGCTGCTGGGAGTCCCAGGGGACAACCTCAGCTGGCTTTAATCTAATCTCAACTCTGACTCCAGAGAGTGGGCCTGGAGCCAGGAAATGAGCTGGGTCAGAGCCCCGGGGGCAGAGATCAGGGCTGGACAACCCAAAATGTAGCAGACATAGCCAGCTGCAGGTGAGCTGAGCCAAGGCCAAGGTTGAGACACAGATGAACTCAAAACCAAAAAGGATGGCGGGAGAAAGGCGTAGCCAGTGCCCTGGGAGGGCAGATGATGGGCCATAGCATAACTATAGGGACATAGCCCACAGGACTGCTGGTCATGGAGACCACAATGAATGGGGACCGAAGCCCATGGGATCATAACCCATCAAGACAAAACCCACAAGGATTATAGAACACAAGACCACAGCCCTCGGGAACCACAGCCTGTGGAAATGCAGTGTTCTGTGGCTAGCTGGAGCCAGCTGAGAGCCTACGGCGCACTGTCCCCCTTGATCCTGGAATATGGCGGGCAGGCTCTCAGTGAGTCATATAGTCCTGGCTGTGGTCAGTTGGGCATCTCCTATCTAAGACATTAAGAGCAGAGGTTGGCAGAGGAGTGAGATGTCACTGAGATGTGCCCTGGGTAAGTTGCAGGGGACCTAAGAACGTGCCCTCTGTGTGGGTAGGCCAGAGCAGGGCCTGTCTCCAACCAATCCTTGCTCTCCCCTCAGTTCCTCAGCCAGCAGTTTCATAGCTGAGCTGGCAAACAGACTGCAGCTAGAGAAAGGGGTCAGTGTGGCACAGAGGAGGCCAGGGAGGTTCTGAGAAAGAGCCACGTTCGGGAGCAAAGCTCAGAAAAGGCAGCCCCACGGGACACTGGAGCCGAGAAGAGTTGCTGACTAGGGCAGGGGGCAGCTTCCAAGTCACACTGGACTCTCTGGAGAGGGCAAATTTAGGGCCATGCTCCACCTCCTGGCTCTCTGACATGGCTCCTAAAAGATGAAGTCCCTCAGTACCTAGTGGGTCCCTAGCCTTGAAGCAGGTGTCCAGGGGCTAAGTGAATAGAGTAAATGCAGGCCGTAGAGGGCTGTTTGAGTTGAGCCATTAGGTGGCTATGGAAAAGATGACGTAGATGCAGAGTCCACACGTCCCAGCAGTGAAAAGCAGGACCAGCATGCCCCACTCCTTCAGCCAATGCCTACCCAGGTCCTGGGAAAGAATTATGGAATTTTCTGACAGAGAGAACATGAAGAAGATCTGGAGACCCCAGTAACACCCAGGACAGCAGCCTCCAGGGAATAGGGTTTGGGCAACAAGGAGAGACCAGAGGTGTGTTTGCTTAGCAAGCAGGTGGCTGTATTCCTGAGAGCCCTGCAGGGACTCCTTGGGAAACAGGGAGGGGCCCGGAAATTTTCTGCAGGTGCCCCCCCCCACTGCAGCCTGTGTTTCTTCTTCCCTAGTTGCCCCAGGAGATGTGTTTGACCTTGGTATGACCAGCTTCTCACAGACAGCCTTTATCTAGCAGACAGTCCAACGCTACTGTGCCCAGGCCTGCAGAAGCGCACTGCCTGCTGAGCAACGTCCAGGACTTCCCAAGGCTGCCTGGCTGCGTAGTGTCATACCATAGAGATACAATGCAGCCCGTGAGCTGTGTGAGGCTGGGACCTGACTTGGACGGCAAAGTACAGTTGTCAGCACCATCACTTCCACGATCGTCAGGGCCAGCGGGGACAGGGAGCAGCTGTGTCCAATACCCAGATGCCTGTGGCTCTCGGGGTGAGGCATTGTGTGGGGCTGCAGTTAGAGTGGGCCCCCCAGCAGCTGCATTTGGAGGCAGGCCTGAGGCACTTACAGTAGGCATTAGCGACCCACAGGAGGAAGATTTATAGAGTGCCTACTGCATGCTAGGTGCAGTTGCGGTATTCGGGTCCTACCAGGGAGAAAAGCCAATGGAGACTGAGATCTCACTCTTTCCTGGATCTGTGTTCCCACAGAGGAACAGAGTGGGTGTCAAGATAAAGAGGCAAAAGCTTACCTTGTGTGTTTAATGTCAACTTGACACAAACTAGAATCATCAGTGAGGAGGAACCTCAATTGAGAAAAAAAAAAATGCCTCCATAGAGCAGCTAGAGGGAATTTTCTTAGTTACTGATTGATGGGGAGGGCCCAAACCATTGTGGGTGGGGCCATCCCTGGGCTGGCGGTCTTGGGTTCTATAAGAGATCAGGCTGAGCAGGCCATGAGGAGCAAGCCAGGAAGCAGCACCCCTCTGTGGCCTCTGCATCAGATCCTGCCTCCAGGTTCCTTCCTGTCCTGTTTGAGTTCCTGTCCTGACTTCCTTCGATGATGAAGAGTGATGTGGCAACACAAGAGGAATAAACCCTTTCCTCCCCAAGCTGCTTATGGTCAGGGTGTTTTATGCAGCAGTAAAAACCCTAACTAGGCCACCATGTGAATATGACTCATGCTGAAGGAGAAAGGCAATCTGGGGTAGAGTCACGGGGTCAGGGTGGGAGGTCTGGAGTGGCTCCGTGAGCAGGAACAAGCAGGGCGGTGGTGCCGAGCAGTCAGAGTGGGTGGGCCACGGAGTGGCAGAGAGAGGGACCCCAGGGAGGCTCACATAAGTAAGTGCTGCCATGAGCACTGTGGGCAGTTAAAGTTCTCAGGGACACTAAGAAAGCAGTCTGAGGAAACGGCTTCGTGCACCAAGGAGGGAGAGCACAGAGGACTCAGATGGTGACTGATGATGGTGGGAGGAGGGACAAGCGGCCAGGCTGTGGCAAGGTGAGGAAGAGGGGAGGAGGCAGGTAGGTTAGCTGGAAGGTGCTTTAAACACAGAGCAGATGCTCCACAGACAACCCCGGGCACCCCAGACGTCACGCTGTGCTGATTTTAGTGGAAAAGGGAAAATAAATAAACAAACAAGCAGGAAGCAGCGGGTTCGGGGACAGACAGTACATTCAAACTAACCCAGGTGGGAGAAAGGCTGCATCCAGGGTGGACAGACAGGAGACTTCCCTCGGGGACAGCCCTCGTCGGTCTGCTTTTGGATGCTGCCTGGGACAGATGTAGGTCTCAGGCTGGGTCAAGAGTCTGGGTCCTTCCAGGGCCACCAGCAACATGTCCTCAGAGGTTCAGAAATGAGGCATGTCTTCGAGGGACTAAGTAAAAGAAATGGGCCTTTATCTTCTCCCTCTACACCAGCGGCTCTCAACCTGTGGGTCTCAGCCCTTCTTTGGAGGGTCGCATATCAGATATCCTACCTGTCAGATACTTACATCACAATCCGCAACAGTAGCAGAATTACAGTTACGAAGTAGCAAGGAAATAATTTTATGGTTGGGGGTCACCACAACTTGAGGAGCCGTGTAAAGGCTTGCAGTGTTAGGGAGGCCGAGAAGAGCTGCTTTGAGGTCCTCCCACAAGGTAGGGGTCCTGGTCACATCCAAGGCAGCGTGACTCATCTTCCTGTGACCCCATCATCCTGGGCACGTAGCACCAAGGACCCCAGCTGGAGAAGGATGAGGAATGACACTGTGACAAGTGGGGAACCCGCCACTCCTATCATCACTGTTTTAGGGTCCTCCTGCATAAGGTCTTTCACTTAGACTTTGGCAAAGCTAGCTGGGGGGGGGGGCTGAGAGGGAGGATGGAGCTGGGTGCTTTCCTCACATCCCTGCAGGCATCTCTTCAGAGGAGATGGCCCTGAAAGGCAGCAGCCTGAGGAGACTGATCCCAGCCTTCCTCCCCACCTTCAAGTCACCATAGAATGGCACACGGTGCTTTCCAGCAGCCGGCAGGGTTTGGGGGAACCCAGGGCACAACCCACCCTCTTCAACACTGTGTCATATCAGAGCATCTGCGGGTCTGCGATGGCGCAGAGAGGGGACAGCTAGCCAAAGTCATGGCCTCCATGGCTAGCATGTGCCCATGACCTCGCTACCCTCTGAAGAGGACAGGAATGACCAGTGACCACAAATCTGGGTGAGTCAGGGGCACTGTCCCACAGAGGACCAGGAGGAAATGCCCTCGTCAATCTTAGGAAGTACAAAGCGGATGCACACCTGGGGTCCTTTCTCTGCCCTGAGTGAGCCACCAAAAAGTTTTATTTTTGCACTAGCAAATCTTGTATATTATCTGTGCACACTCCAGATATCGGGTGAGGGACATCTAAAAATAAGTCCTCGCCACTGGCTCCCAGTATGGTGAAAACTCGTCCCTCTACAATAAGGTCATGAGGTTCTGAGCTCCTTCCCTCCTCCCCACACACTCGGGGGCCAAAGTGTCCTCAAAGTTACAGAAATCCAAGGGACATTCCTAGGAAGCAGGCGGGGGGGGGGTGACCTTGGTAGGAGTAGATACCCAAGTTTTCAACTGGCAAAGGGCAAGCTGGGAACCTGGTTCTCTGAGGGCACCTCCAGGCTGGACACGGCCTTTTAAGGAGCCCCTGGGCAGGACATCAGCACCAAGAATAGCCCCATTTGGCCTTTGGACGGACTGGCGCCAGGGTCCCAAGGAGGGAGCCAGGACAGCCAGACGGGCTGGTCAAGCCCTTGATGCCTGGTTTCCTTCCTGCTGCCTGCCCAGCATGGCTCCCCGAGGTTGGGGGCTGGGTACATGTGAGGGTAACTGCCAGCCACAGATGCCATGCTGACCAACTTCAACACGCATAATCACCCTTGCTTACACTCTGAAGCTCTCACACTCTCCCGCTCCCCTCCTGACACAGGCGGCCCCTCCTGCCTGTGCCCATCTCCTTCTTGTCTCCCTTGTGCCCCAGAGGGCTGAGTATCTGACTGTGCCCTTTGACCTTGACCTGACTCAGAAATGAGTCATTAAAACCCTGCTGTCTGGAATCTGTGGGGCTTCTGGCCACCTCCCATCCGAATGACCCTGGGAGGCAGTGGGCAGCCACCTCTAAATGGGATCCTGTTGTTCAGCATGGAAGGAAGCCAGAGCAGAAGCCTGGCCCAGTGGGTCCCAGAGCAAGAGGCAGAGGAGTGGATAGACAAGATGTGGGAGAGTTGAAAGCCTCCCGGTGGGTGGGTGGGGGGGGCAGATTGCTGCAGGGCCTAGCCACTCTTCCTCATACCAGGGCCATGTTATTATGGCAAGGCCTGGGTCGGCTGTCCTCGAAAGGTGGGAGTCCAGGGTGAGGAGGCAGGGGTACTCACACTGGTCCCCTGGGGTTTGGGCATTGGAGGTAATCCCAGGCAACCACTGTGGGAAGATTGATCACCATACTAGGTTAAGCTGAAGATGGGGACAGTAGTGGTTGTGTCTGGTGCAGAGAAGCCTGCTGCTGGAGTACTGGGTGGAGACTGTTTTTCCTTGTAGAGAAGGCTGACTGGAACGGGCAGGGGGTGCTGTTGTCCAGGCCTGGGGACTAGGAACCTGGACACGGGGTTGGAGTTTTATGTGGGAAGGTGTGCTGGCCCCACAGGCTGCCACTCTGGGGTGTTTTTAAGTCCCTTCACCCCCAGGTTGTATGCCTCTAGCATTCAAGTGGGGTGGACCCCCTTGAAGGGTGTGGAGACCCCCATGTCTTCTCTCTAGCCCATTATCTCCAGTGGGGAAGGGCCTTTTCTCCTGACCTTCAGTGAGGTAAAGGGTGGCTCGGCCTGAAACCTGTGATCCTGACTGAACAGGTTGGGGATGGCTGCCTCAGCCTCGATGACACTGAGGACATTCACCTTCCGAATACTTCTTCCATTTCCCCTGCCCTCAAGGCAACAACGATGTCACAGGTGTGTGACCTGACTTGGGAAACATGAAAAACAAGAAGGGACTCTACGATGAGTTCCAGAGTAGGTGGAATGTCCTGGGGCTCCTAGAAGTCCACACGACTGATATTAAGACCTCGTGGGAATGGGGGGAAACACTCCATGCTGGAGACAGGCCTTGAGACTGTTTCTCTCTCCCTTCCACTGGCACACCACATCCTTACTGCTGAGTAAGAGAGACAGGCCAAGAGAGTGCAGGTCCAGTCCATAGGCCTGCTGGGTGCTGCTTATACAGCCTTGCTTTGGTGCAATGCTAAGATGCTAAATAGCCATTCAGGGAGGGCCGCAGAACAGCCTAGGCATCTGGAGCTCTGGGCAGGAATGAGCTATCGGGCCTGGTCTGGAGCTGGAGATCAGGGGCTCTGCTTTAACCGAAGCCATCCTGAGGACCGTGCAGGTCTCCCTCGGGCTCACCCAGAAATGTTACACTCGGCATCCTTGTGCATAGCTGAATGTTTCCCACACAGCATGCAGCCCTCTGCTGGGGCACCCCGGGTCTGTGTGGGCAGGATCTTTACATTCTGAAAACTTCCAGAGGTGGGTGGGGACTGTCTTAGCGCTCCGATCCGGGGCCTGGGAGAGGCTGTGGCTGGTGACCAGCAAAGGTGGCGTAAGCACAGAGCCTGCTGCACAGATCCACCCACACTGTCCCAGAGAGCCCAACAGCACGCCCACTGGACGGCAGCAGGTTCACTCTTGCTGGTACGCATGCTATGGGCCTGCGCAAATGTTTAATGACATAGATCTGCCGTTACTGCGTCCTATAACAGCTCCCAGAACCCCATACATGCAACCCATACAGTCCCACCCCACCTCCAGAACCCCAGATCTCCTCGCTGTCCCCACAGTCTTGTCATTTTCAGAGTGTCACGCTGTGGCGATCCTACAGCCTAAAGCCTTTTCACTTAACACCGTGTGTTTAAGGCTCCCCTGTCTTCTTGAGGCTTGGCAGTACATTTCTCCCCAGCACTGAATGAGCATCGTTCTGTTACCTGGGTGTGCCCATTTATTCAGCCATTTACCCAACTAGAGGACAGCTCTGTTGCGTCTCAGCTTAGCCGTTGGGAACAAGGCTGCTTGGCACACCTATGTGGTGGTTGCACGGGAATGGCTCTTCAGGTCCTGTGGAATACATTGTGGGGTGCCCAGGAAGACTGTTGAGTTTTCAAGAAACTGCCCAGCTATCTTCCAAGGCTGCTGTGCCATTCTGCCTCCTTGCTAGTAACGAGAGACAGTCCCTTTGCTCCCTAGGCCGAGCCCAGCTCTTGGTGACATGAGTATACTAGGAAACATGGCCCCTCCAATTATGGAAAGCTCCTTGATTTAATTTGCATTTTCCTGATGTTACTGGAAATGGTGCCTCCTCTCATCTACTCATCTGAAGCCTCTGCTTCTGACAGAGAAGTGTCCAGGCCTTTGGCACCTTCTGAAAATCGGGTTATTTTCTTATTGTTGGGTCATAATAGTTCTCGGTATATCTGGGGTATCTTGGGGTGTCATTTGCAAAGATTTTTCTCCTAGGCTGGCTTGGCTACTCATTCTCTCACCCACATCTTTCATGGAACAGATTTTTGGTGTTTTCTTTTTGTTTTTTTTTTTTTGTTTTTTTTTTTTAGATTTATTTCTAATTTTTATTTATGTATATGAGTATGTGTCTGGGGGTATTAATATACGTGTGAATGGGGGTGCCCTTGGAGGTCAGAAGAGGATGCTAGATCCCCTGGGGCTAAAGTTACAAGTGCTTGCTGACCACTCTTCTAGTTTTGCTCTCTTCGGCTGTAATAAAATACTAACCGGAAGCAACCTGGAGAGGAAAGGTTTTATTTCATCTTACATTTTCAGGGAACAGTCTGCCATTAGGAAAGTCAGGGAAGAAGCCCAAAGCAGGGATCTGGAGGCAGGAACTGAAGCAGAGCCCATGAAGGAGTGCTGTTTCCTGGCTTGCTCCCCAGGGCTTGTTCGGTTTGTTTGTTTGTTTGTTTACACACCCCAGGACCACCTGCTGGGGTATATAAAAAAATCATTAATCATGAAAATCATTAATCAAGAACCCCCCCCCATCAAACTTTCCTATAGGTCCCTCTGATGGAGGCGTTTTCTCAGTTGAGGTTCCATCTTCTCTGATGACTCCAGCTTGTGTCAAGTAGACAAAAAACTAGGCTGCACATCCATCATATAGATGCTGGGAACCAAACTCAGATCCTCCGTAATAGCCATATCTCCAGTCCCAGATGGAAGTTTTTAACATTAACAAGGCCTGGCATGCCTTCTTTGTTGGGTCTAAAAAGCTGCCGTCACACCAAGGCCACTTGAGATTTCTCCTGTGTGACAATCTAGCTATTAGTTTGGCATTTTTTCCCCCGTTTAGAGCTGCAACCAAATAGAGTTCATCTTCAGCTAAGATTGAGGTTTTTGTATGGAACCCTCTGTTCCAGTGTCACTGCCTGGAACAGCACTCCTGCCCAAGCCTTCAGGACTGGATGAGGTCCACAGTATTGATGAGGAAAATGGGCCCCAAGAAGGTTGCCCTATCAAACTCAAGTGTCATCCAAACATCATACATGCAGCTCAAAGTAATGTTCAACCAGTTCCCAGAGATCCAGGGACCTGTCACGTGGACACACGAAGCCGGCCCCCCTGGACCCTGTTCTGGTTTGTTATCCTGACCTACCTGCCTACTCACTATCCGAGTCCTCCCACCCTCCTCCTCCCCTGTGGCACTGGCCGCCTCAGTCATCTTCACCACCCTAGTTCTTCCTCCTGTGAGGAATCACAAATCTCCAAGGACTTCAGGAGAGCCAACCTTCCTGCGTGGCTCAGCTTTGGGGAACTGACATCCCCATGGTTTTGAGTGTGGTTCACCTCCAGCCTCTGATATAAATCCTGTGTTCTTCCAGGCCCACCCCAATAACCCAAGAAAGGGAGGGCCTCACATGACACCGTCACACAGGGCAGAAGTAGAGCTGGGGTTGAGGTTGGTTGGGAGCAGAGCCCCTCAGGCAGCGACCTGCACCCTGTTCCCCTATACTTCAGGGTTGGGTACAGCTCCTGGTGGGCTCTGCATGCGGAGGACCAGTGTCTAGGATTTCAGCTCAGCCCTACCAGCTCACCTGTCTTGTCCGATAGCCAGTCGACACACATAATTAGCCTTGCAATGAAGGCTGTAATGGATTGCTGTGCGAATGGCCTCATGTAGCTTCTAGGCTTCTGCAGGGTTCAAGCCTCATGGGCAGAGTGTCCTTAGAGTGACCTGGCTCTTACTGCCTGCTGGGCTCAGGAGGAAACCATCCCAGCTGCATGGATTTCCCAGGGGCCTTAGGGACCTTCTGGCTTGCTCCGCCCTCCAGAAATTGGAGCCTTCTGCCCTGAGCAGACCCTGTGTCCGCAGCCGACCAGCAGCTGAAGGACATCTATTTATTTTGGCCAAAAGGGTTTTTCGGGAAATGAGAAGTGGACATGGTTGTTTAGTCTCCCATCTCTCTGCTGGCTCTGGGAAAGGCCAGGATGCCCAACTATGAATTGGGGTCAGTGGGCTGCAAGAAGGAAACCTCTGTCCCTGGAGCCACCCACTGAGCCTCCTTCCGCCTTTCCTTTGGGGAGGACCCAGAACTCATGTCCAGATGATTTCTGTCATCCTGGGGCTGAGCTAAACATGGCTCTCCCTTACCTGCCCATCTCCAACCTGCTGGCTAGCCCCCAGCACACATAACACTCATACTGTCATTTGTCCTATGACTGAGTTTGTTCTCCCCACCCCCACCATGTTGTGGTGATACAATGGAAGCCTATGCTTCAAGGGTACAAACCACAATGATTGGGGAAGTCAAGACAGCAGAAGCCGGAAGCAGCCAGTCACATGGCACCCACAGTCAGGGAGCAGAGAAGGGTGAGTTCTGGTACCCAGTTCCCTCTATCTGTCTATGCCATCCAGCTAGCATCCCAGCCAGGGAGGGCCTTCCCAGTGGAATTAACATAATTAATTCCCCCTACCAGCATGCCCAGAGGCCCATTTCTAGGTGGAACTAGATTCTGTCAGGTTGACAGATAACATTACAGCCTGTAAGATCCTCCCTCCCCTTCACCTGTAGGTGTGCAGTCTACCCAACAGCGGGCACATAGGAGAACTGTGTGAATATTCACAGATCAATGGCTACGGGCTTGTAGGTATGTGTGCGCATGGGTGCCGACTATGTCTGTGTGTGGATGTTCTTAAAGAACTGCCCTCACCTAGGCCAGGGGCTCACAGGGCATCTGGTCCTATCCCCATCCAGGGCCAGCCACTTCCATCACTGTCACTCCTGGCAGGCCCAGCGCCTGGGAAGTGTCTTTCCTGACACTCAGAGTGGCCCTGAGGAAGAGAAATGGTTGTTTCTGGTGTCCCAGGGCTGTCATGAAGAAGTGTCACACTGTGGAGGGAGGCCACTAAGGTTCTTCCCTTTGGTCTACAGGGAAGCGGCCCAAGCCTGATTGCCACAGGCTAAGTCCTACCTGACTCTATCAGAGCCCAGAAGGTCTTGGGGCCCAATACTAGGGCCATACCACTCTCAGTTCTGCCTTTAAAGTCACATGGCTTCTTGGTTTGATTTCTCCCTGTGTTCTTGTAGGTATTGCCTCGGTCCCAATGATCTCATCACCACAGAGCCTCACTGACATTTATAAAAACAGCCCCTCTCTCAGGATGGCCCCACAGTGGATCTTCGTGAACGCATAGGTATGTCTTTCAGCCTCACACAGCTGAGCACATAGACATTCTCCTCTGTTCACAGGCAGAGAGAGAGAGAGAGAGAGAGAGAGAGAGAGAGAGAAAGCGGAGGAGAGGGCTGCTGAGGTCTGTGAGGAGCCCTGGCTGGAGCCAGTACCCACAAACATCAGAGGAAGCGGAATAGAGATCAGCCACCCGTAGCTCACCATGAGCCCAGAGCCCTTCGAATGTCCCAGCCACAGGGAGCCACGGTCAGAGGCTCTGAGAGCTTGTGCCCACGGGCTCTGCTGAACGCCGCCCTGAGAACACGGGTCTGCTCCATGTTGCAGACACTCGGAAATGTGATTTTGCAATTCTGCAGTGTTTACAGCGGCCTCTTTCCATGGCCTCAGCACACTGTAAACACTCAGGACCCAGCTCTCAGCTGCGTAATTGTGGTTTTAGAGGGCGGTTCCAGCAATGCACTACAAGAGCCGTGAGCCCCGACTTGGCTGTCCTTGCCCTGTTAGGGGCAGCCATGGCTACCCTTATAGCTGTCCTCCTAGGGAGAAGGAGCCGAGCTGGCCAGAGGGTGGCTACGGGGAAGAGCAGGCAGCTCCCCAAGTCACATCCTCATCCTCCCTCTCAAAGGCTGGCCGGCCATGGGCGTGTGGCAAACGTTCCCAGGGATGGATCCAAAATCTCAGAAATCTATATATATCACTTCTGTGTGTTTCCAAAGTGTGTGTGGGTGTGGGTGCGTGTGCCTCGAATGTTTGTGTATACACTTGTGTGTGTCCCTGTGCACTCCTGTGTGTGTATACACACACACACACACACACACACACACACACGCATGTGCTCATGACCTGTGCCCATCTTTTTGTCTCTTTCACCCACCAACCTCCTGAGACCAGCCTTGCATGGACAGCCAAAGCTGTGTGTGCTGGCACGGGGGTCCAGCCAGCCCTATGCTACTGGCATGTGTGTGTGTGGGTGTGTGTGTGTGTGGGTGGGTGGGTGCTGCCTATTCCTAAAAACCAACTCAGTGGTTAGTCTGGGGAGGCCCCTCCAGACGCTTCCCCCGCAGTGAATGTCAAATGTCAAATGCAGCCTGAGGGACGTGTTTCCCACATTTCCTCATGTCCAAGAGCAGCCAGGACTGGGCTTTGAGGGCACGTGATGGGCACGCACAATGGCCCTTTGTATACATGGGCATCTGTAGCTGCAGCTCGAGGCTCACGGATGGGTGTCTGGCCGCCCGCTGCCCCCGAGGACAGGGTTTTACCCCTCGCTCCCTCAATGCCCACGGCATCTGCTGCCAATACCCTGATTTCTGTCCTGGACTGTTGGGGGCAGGGGACCCTGGGCCGCAAGGGACGCCATTATTCTAATAGAACATTTTCAGGCCAACATATTCATAAATAGAATAATTTGCAATGACTGCTCAGAGCCACTGGAACAATCAGAAGTGGGTCACAGAAGCCAGGGCTGGCTGCGCTGAGCTCCGGGCCTGAGCTGGAGAGAAGCAAAAGCCAAGTGCAGAGCAGCAGGGCCCTGGGCCTTCGTGGCCTCTGAGGATGGTTCAAGTTCCGCTTTCCCTGCTGACGCCCTGAGACTCCCAGGAAGTAGGAGGACCTTTCAGTCGGCTCCATGACCCGACCAATACTGCCCCGCACCACTTAACAGGAGCAACTTTAGGGGGAAAAGGTTTATCCATCATAGCAGAAAAGGCCTAGCAGCTAGCTATCTCCTTGGTGGCGGGCGGGTCTCTGCATTCAAGGCCAGCCTGGTCAATGGATTGAGTTCCAGGATAGCCAAGGCTACACAGAAAAACTCTCTCAAATAAATAGATGATAGATAGATAGATAGATAGATAGATAGATAGATAGATAGATAGATAGATAGATGTCAGATAGGTCTCACAGAAAAAGCCATGTTACCAGAAATGAAATAGGCTCAAGGTGCCTTCGCTCTCGGTTAGATCCCTCTAGCTATGACATCAGAGATGCTATCCTTGTCTGACAGACTGCGGTGGGACAGACAGACAGTCCTATCCCCAAAGGAAGAAACAGGTAAGAAGGAAGAGCTGCAGGTCCCAAGTAAGCCTGAACCCAGCAGGTCCAACACCTGAGGAATGCTGAGACCCCTCTCCCTGCAATCCAGTTGGGCTCCCAAGGCTGACTCAGCAGGCAGCCTCAAGTTGCAGCTCTTACATGTTGGGGTCTCCTGTCTGAGGCATTCCCAGGTTGGCCTTGCCCACTGTAGGTGTGGGGGCGAGGCCTACCCAGCTTCAGCATGGCTCCCTGAAGCACTGCCCCAGTGGGGCTTCTGCAGGACCCTTCCCTAGGCCCCAGGGCTTCATGATCTCCAAGCAGAAGCAGCTGCATCTACAAAACTCTTGGTGCCTGCAAACCTGCTAAGTTGGCCTCACCTGGGCACTGCTGAGTCTCTCTCTGTACTTGAGCCGCCATGGGGACCTTGCAGCTGATCCTGTGTGTGGACACATGAAGGGGCTGTAGCCATCAGCCCTGTCTCCTACACGGCGGCGGCGTGTGTAGTGGGTGTTTCACTCCTCTGTGCCTCTTCCTCCGTTTCCTAGTCCCTGTCGGGCTCCCTCCCCCAGCATGTGAGCATGCACCGTTTCTCACACACCTGGAGCTGCTTGGGCATCCTCACCTGCAGAGAGCCTGCCTCCCTCAGCCTCCCCTGCAGGTACCAGCTGCTTCAACCTCCCGGAAGCTAACCAACCATAGGCTTTTCCAGGAGCTCGGGGACCCCAGGATTAGTGAAAAACCAGGCTGACCCCAGGTTTAGATCCTGTCCCAGAGGCCCTGAACACAGGCTTCCAGGGTGGAGGGGTGGGGGTGCCCCTAAAAGTGGGAAAAAGATCACCGCTAGAACCAGTCAGCCCCAAGTCTCTCCCTCTGTCTGTCCCTTATGGGGTGTAGCAGGCTGTGTCGGGACCCCTCCTGTCCCTCATGAGGCAGGAGGCTGAAGGCTGAACTCAGGCCAGGTGCTGAGTAGACAGCAGCTGATCGACCTCTGGCCAGAGCCCAGGATGAAAGACATCTGGGGGATGCTCTGGGCATACAAGAAAAGGAAGAAAAGCCCATCCGCCTCAAGAGTTCCGGGCTCAGCTGAACCTTGTCCACGTCCCTGCCTCCTCTGATTAAAGCTAGGCTGGCCAGAGCCAACCACACTCTCTTGGGGTATGAGGCTAGACCATCCCCAGATCTGAGGCGATGGTTTTCTGTAAATAGCTGGAATACTTCTTCTGGGGGAGGGGCGGCTTAAGGGTCTGCCTCAGTGCTGGTAGAGAGGGTTCAGGGGAAGTATGGGAGGCACAGAGACCCCCAAAAGGCAGGGGGCTAGAAGTCAAAGGGGCAGGTGGGCGATTCTAGGGGACCAGAGAAAGCCCTCGGGTGCCAAATGAGGGCGGCTGGGCTCTCATCGTAAGCGGTGGGATGTTGGGAAGCTGTCCTGACCCCAGGGCACCAGGCAGTGATGAGGTACTAGGAGGGGGAAGGCAGCGGAGGAGGTGCCGGAGCAGAGTGGCTCCAGGCACTGGCCAGCCCCAGCCACCCAGCTGGTGTTTGCTACGTGCAGAGCCTCTTTTCCTGCCCTGGGCTTCTGCAATCTAAGATGGAAAGCTGCAGTTCGTGAAGCCCGTCGGTTAGATGATGAATTGGCATTCCACGCCTGGGAACTGTGTGTGGCTCCAGCAACCCCAGCTGTGGGAAATCTCTCTCAGACCTGGTGCTGTAGCGCAGGGGGGTGGTAGTGGTGGAGGCCATACCAACCTATGGCCCAAACTCCCTGTAGCCCAAACAGGTGCTGCTGGGCACCTCGGCACAGACCTCTACCCTACACGGTGGTATGAAGTCTGGTTCCAGCCCCAATTTGGCTAACAGGGCCGGTTTATCTCAGACACGTATGTACCTTCAAACCAAGTGATGGCCCAGCCCTGGCATGCTCCGGCTCCCGCACTCTGTGAGGATCGTCTGCTTTGTCACCAGAAGTGTATTTTGCCAAATCCTCAAGCGGCTACCTTCCTGAGCACTGCACGCCCACATGCTGAGAGAGGGAGGGGCACAGAGGGAAAGAGAGGCACCAGGGGCCCGCAGATTTCATTCCTCTCCCTTCTCTGGCTATTTGCCTCAAAAATTCAGGACATTCTAGCCCACGCCCTTGAGTTCATGACTTACTGTTGTAGCCGGAAGCCCCTGAAGGCACGAGACATGGCCGCCCTACAGTACTGTCAGCTCTGGGCCCTTGACATGCTGCTCTAAGCTTGGTATTTCAGTGTTTCACATTTAACAGATATTCCGCCATGTTGTGAACTCCTGGTAGTCTGTCTTGGAGTTTTGGTTCTAAACCCCTAGGAAGTGTTGCCCACATGAGACATTCTTGTGCTAAGGTCCCCTTGTGTGTGTGTGTGTGTGTGTGTGTGTTTGTGTGTATGTACATATATGTGTGTATATATAATATATATATAATGTATATATATACACATTATGTATATATATATTATATATATATATAATGTATGCATTACACGTGTGCAGGTATATGTATATGCATGTGTGAAGGCCAGAGGTACACACACACACACACACACATACATGCATGTATATTTTATCTAGTCTGTTCCTCTCAAGAGCTGTGCCTAATATACTAGCTATTGATTGGGGACCTATGATGACAGCTAAAGCCCAGCGTTACCTCAGCTCTTGATTCCCGGAAGGCCTGGCATTATCAATCCAGGCTGAGCCCTAAAAACACTTCAGCTAACCAGCAACAGAAGCCAAGACTGCTCCCTTCCCATGAACCTCAGGGGGATGTTGAACTTTTAAACTCTGTGCCCATCTACTGCTCAAGGGTAGAGGCCTCCTTTGCAGAGGCCACTGTAGGGACGCGTCACTAGCTCCACCCCATAAGAACACATCCTCCCAAACACCGGGGACTGGAGCTGCTGGCTCAGTCTGGCACTCGGAGGAGGATTAAACTTGCTTTGTAGTTTCATGTATCTGGAAAAATTGAGTAAAGATGTTAACAACAGCAAAACAGAACTAGGGTATCTGGCAGTCTAATGATAGGGGCGGGGACCAAGATGTCAGAGCTTTGCCCTTAGAAGGGTGCCAGGTCATGAAGTTTTATATGGGATGTACCTAACTCTTGGAAATAATCTGTTATGGAGACAAAGTGAACAACAGATCCAACGGGAAAGTAAGAACCTTGCCAAAGATCTAAGTAAGGGGCAAGGTGGAGCCATTTCTCAAGACTCCATAGCATCTCAAAGCCAATGTCCAAGGCTCAGCACAGCTCTAACAGAACTCCTGGTAGAATGTGTTCTGAAATCCTAGGCTTTGCATAGGAGGGGAAAGGTGGAAGATCTGCAGAGAAGGCTTAAAAGGCAGCAAGAGCCTTGCTGTGTAATTGCTGCTGCCCTACGTCACTGTGCAGGAGACTGTGGGTAAGGACTGAAGCTGGACATAGAACCAAGTGCACGGGGTGGGGGTGGGGGTGGGGCGGGAGCTCAGCCATGCACTGAAGATGACATGTGGTGTCACTGTAGAGTGAGAGGGACACAGGGAGAAGAGGAAGGTGGACGCGGCGTCCTGAATTGGCAACTGCTTGTTCCCAGGAGACATTTTGAGGAAAAACATCAGTAGGATATGGGCATGAATATCTAAACAGGACCAACAGGATAAAGAAAAGGACCCAGGAGCCCAAGCCAGGGTCTGTTTAATGGACGTCCAGCCTTAGGTTTCTCCTATCCCTAATGCATGAAGCAATTATTTCCCCTTTCTCTGTGGCTTGGTCTTCTGTCTTTTCCTGTTGTTCAATTCTTTGTTCACTAGAGGGAATGAACCCTAGACTATTAGCTCCACTGTTATACTTCAAGGGTACTTCTGGGGAGGGGCAGAGACATGGCTCAGTTGGCGGGGTGCTTGCCGAGCATGCACAAGTCCCTAGGCACAAGTTCCACACCCCAGTACCATGTAAACGGGGTGTGGTGGCGTGCACCTGTCATCCTGTAGGGTAGTTAGGAGGCTCAGAAATTCAAGGTCATCCTCAGCTACGTAAGGAGTTGGAGGCCAGCGTGGGATACTTGTGACACTATCTGAAACAAACAAATAAAAAACAGTGTTCCAATAAATGTGACTCTGGCTGTACTTGAAAAGAGAACACAAAACCCCGCCTCACACAGCCCTGAGGGTAAATGGATACCGTTTTCTGCCCCCCCCCCCACACACACACAGAGAAAGAGGAGAGAGAGACTGACCGCAGGGGTGTAACCATCCTTTCCACTGGCTTAAACATGTCCTGGTCCAGCACCAGCAGACAACAACATCAAGGGGGAGCAGAGTGGTGTCTGAGCAATCCCTGAAGTGTTCGGCATTACAGACAAGCTTGAGGCTTCAAACCCAGGTGGGCAGCTCACCCCGGTACCCGTGTCCTTGGGGCCCCGCCCCACCACTGCCAACGTTTGCCGTGTCAGTCCCGTGGTTCCTACGGAGGGCTCCACAGCATCTGCCCACAGACCGCAGACACACATCACATCCCCGCATCCAGTCTGTTTCAGGGTCAGCCCTGTGAGACGGGGAAGTTGTCACTTAGATGACGCTGAGGCCCTAGTGATGAGCTGGACAGATGCGGAGGCCAACCCTTCAGAGTCCCCAGCCAGGCCTGCATTCTGAGTCGACTACAGTCTGTGTGGGTTTGAACGATGGCTCTGGAACTCTGGGGACAGTGGGACACGCATGTCTCCCCTATGTTCATGTTGCCCTGTGCTAGTCTTCAGGCTTCCTCTACTGTCCGTCCCCTTCCCCCATTCCTGGACCTGTCAGAGAGAGAGGGACTCAGCATGCTGCTCAAGGCTCTGCAGTCTTTGCTGGACCTGCAGCCTGCAGCTCTGGAACCCCCGGGGTTGCATGCAACTGGGAGAGAGGTTCCTTATGAATCAGAAAAGCTCCGCTATGCCTCATTCCAAGGAAGCTGGGCCCCCACCTGCCCGCCTGTCTCCTTACATTGCCATCCAGCGGGGGTAGACTGTCCTTGAGCCCAGTCCTCCAAACACAGCGAGAAGCTTGTTTAAAGAAGGCAAATTACGCACGTTGTGACATTTGCCAATGTTTGGATCCCAGATAGGCCTGTGGGGTGGATTCTCACAACCCTGAGCCACTTCAGTCTTCCCCAGGAACATTTGCTCCACACACCAGCTCCAGGACAGTGCCCATTGGGAAGGCTAGATTTCCTTTACGGGGAACACTGTCCCATGGCTTGCTCTAGCTGTGTTGAGGCAGAGGCCCTCAGGATGAGGGGAGTTCTGAGTACAGGGGAACCCTTGGGTCCATGGGCACTCCTCAGCTGCAGAGCAGGCTGAGGCCTCCCTTGGCAGACAGTCCCAAGCTCTGTTGAGAAACCCTTTTAAGCATGGCCTCTAGCCATAGATACAAAAACCGGAACTCTTTGCCTTGCTGATGACTCACAAAGCAGTCACCTCCCAGCACATTTCCAGAGACAAAGCCAGGATTTTATTACCACGGAATTATGATGAGTGAGGGGGTGGAATTCCACACAATAAGCCGCAAATTTCAACACGTGAATCCTGGTAACGGACTTGGTGGTAAACAGAAAAATCAGGGCTGCTGTGTGCATGCCTGTGCCCCCAGACACCAGTTCCCAGTGTCTGGACTCCGTGGCCAGGCTGCTGTTCCCACCACCTGGCTCCTGTCAGTGGCTGGAAGCTGACCTGTCTCTGTGGGCCGTGGTTCAGCCCTTGACCTCCTTCATAGCTGTGGTGTGGTCCCGCTAAAGGGCTATAATGGAGTTCCTAAGGTGCCTTCCCACCCTTCTGTCTTTACCTTCTTGTGGTTGGCCCTGGATGGCTACCAGTCTGGCCCTACTGTAGTCCCTGTCGGGTGTCTGCACACATGGCTTCAACATGGTACCATGGCTGTATGGCTGGCACCAAGCATGGCAGGAAGCCAGGTACTTTCTGTGCCCCTCCCCACTTGTTCCCTGACTGAAGAGCCCCAGCTTCCACAGGGGTCCAGCCTGGGACCTGTTCCTATGGACTCCCCACTCTGTTCTCTCAGGGAATGGGGTCCTTGTATTGACATTTCTGATCTCTGTGGGAGACAGATGAAGCCTCAGGTGCCAAGGGTGTGTGTGTGTGTGTGTGTGTGTGTGTGTGTGTGTGTGTGTGTGTGTGTGTGAAATTTTGGGTGTTTCTAAGTATGGTCCTGTGAACTACAGGATGTAGCTGCCTAAGCTGAGGGCCAAATGGGGCTTCCCTCTCTCCTCTGGTGAGGCTCTTAGGCCTGTCTTTGTGGGACCTTTGTGACTCAGAGGTCAGGCACCAGCTGCATGGAGGAGCAAGGCCTGATCTTGGGGTTCCCTAGGCACAACTCTGGGTGGCCTGCATCCCTATTTCTGGTGTCAGCCCTGGTCTGACCACCACTCTTCCCATTGCCTGGGAAGCCTGCTCTTATTTCCCAACTTCCCTTGGGTGGCAGCGAGAGTTTCCAGAGAAGGGCTCTCTTGCCCTCTGGTGGTTGCATCGCCGAGGTGAGGTACCGTGAGCTCCCTGCTCCCCAGCCAGCCAGTAGTTACCTTCACCAGTGGTTTTTGCCCACAGGGATAGAAGGAAGCTGCTTTCAGCTGTTCCCGGGGCCTTTTCTTGTTTGTGTGCTTAGGCGCGTTTTGTTTTGTTTGAGACAGGGTCTCACATACCCCAGGCTGCCCCATAACTCATTATCCAGCCAAGGGTGACCCTGAACTTCTGATCCCCCTGCCTCAGTCTCCAAAGGTTAGGATTACAGCATGCTCTACCACATCCTGTCTTATGCCAGGGACGGAAGACAGACATCAAGGGTGATAGGCCGAGATGTATCTCTAGTCCCCCACAGTGTGCATGGCGGTGAGGACTATATACTAAACCATCAGCGTTCACATATGAAAGTAGCTAGTTGGCAGAGTTCCTCACCTGGCCTTCACCTAAGGCACTGAGGATGCGTGAGAAAAACAAATGCAGAGAAGGGAGAGATACAAATGGAACTGACGGATTGACAGGTGCTACGTGAATGCCCTGTAAAGGGTAATGGGCCTTGTCTTAGGATTACTACTGCTGTGATGATACACTATGAACAAAAAACAACTCGGGGAGGAAAGGGTTTATTTGGCTTACTCTTCCCATCACTGTTCATCACTGAAGGAAGTCGGGACAGAAACTCACACAGGGCAGGAACCTGGAGGCAGGAGCTGATGCAGAGGCCACGGAGGGGTGCTGCTTACTGGCTTGCTCCTCCCCATGGCTTGCTCAGCCTGCTTTCCTATAGAATCCAGGACCACCAGCCCAGGGATGGCACCACCTACAATGGGCTGGGCCCTCCCCTATCAATCACTAAATACTAAAATGCTCTATTACCCAGCAGCACAGGCTTTATGGCCCAGGGTTTTTTAGGTTCTTCCTTGGCTCCCTAGGCTGCTCCTAGTTTTGGGAGTACTTTTTTCTTAATAAGTCTTTATTTTTCTGTCTCTCACCATGTATCCCTGGTACACAAGAGTTTGAAATTGGGGTGACCTCTGAACTCAGATTCATGGCCCAGAACTAAGCATGCTTTCTCTTTTCTTTATATCTTTTCCAAATGCCAGTCAAAACCCTACTAACACCATGGGCGTCCTGTGTTCTTTGAAGCCCCAACCCCCTTTTCCAGCGTGTAGCTGCTTGCCAACCTTCAGCGTAGAAAGCACAGTTTTCTCTCTTTCTCTTCCCCATCTCCCTCCTCTGGGAAGCTGCCAAGATTTTAAGCTTACCTACCCTGTTATTTTTCTCTCTAACCCCAATAAAACTGTTTTCAAGCTTCTTCCCAGGCTATTTGAAAAACTTGTATTAGCAAGACTAAGAACTCAAAAGTGGGGGGAGGGTTCAGTTTCCCCCACAACACCTGGCCTTTTTGTCTTAATGAAAATTCAAATTTCTCAAGGGCATAATCCAGTGGGCTCAATAATCCACTCCCAGGACAGAGGAGGGCAGGGAACATAAAGAAAGAGAGGAAACGGGCACACAGCAACATGGAAAACCTCTACACGCCTCCTCTGTTCTGGGAAGAAACAGACATAGCATAGAGGTCTCCTGAATGGATGAGGCAGGGCCAGCCATCTGCCCCAGAATCACAGGACTCTGGAGTGGATGCTGTTGGTGGTGAAGTAAGGCCCATGACCTCCAGGCTATCAGCACACAGCGGGTCTCAGGAGCTACCCACTGTAATGGCGGAAGACTCCATGGTGAATCAGATGGGTCCTTGGGCGAAACCAGTGATTCAGGGTCGCCACGTGTTAGAGGCAGAGCCGCTGCCACTCTACCCTGCTTGCCTACTGTGCTCAGCCAGGTTGCAGGCCTTGCTTTGGAGGCACTGGTTTCCATGTGGGTCATTGGTAACACACCAGTGCCAGGCGGCAGGAAAGTGCATCCCACAGCCCTAACTCAGACCTGAAGAGCCGTGTCTGTCCTTAGAATCAGCTGCTCCTCCAGGTAGAACCTTGAAGTGGAGCTGTTACAGGTAGCTGGATTTGGGTACCTACAGGTTCTTGGCCTCTTAGTCTAGAAATTGAAATAAAAGCCCCACATCTGCTCACAAAAATAACAAGAAAAGTTTTTAAAGCAAATCGATGTCCATGTACTCAAATCCAGCTCAGGCCAGATTGGAACTCTGAACTGCCTCACGCCAGGAGGTACTGGAAAACACACTGAAATAGTGTCCCAGTTACTTATCTTTTGCTGTGATAAGACATCATAACTAAGACAACTTTTAAAAGAGAGTGTCTGGTCTGGAGAGATGGCTCAGCGGTTAAGAGCACTGGCTGTTCTTCTAAAGGTCCTGAATTCAATACCCAGCAACCACATGGTGGCTCATAACCATCTATAATGAGATCTGGTGCCCTCTTTTGGCGTGCAGGCACACATGCAGGCTTATGGTCTCACAGCTTTCTCTGCGAGCCTGGACTCAAGCCACAGCACAAAACACTGAGCGAAACTTGTTCCACACGAAGTAGTCCGTAGCAACCCCCAGCCCTCACACCATCCCCCAGGATACAGGTAGACCATCCTATCCTCCCACCCTCTCTGCCTTAGGGTATGTTGCACCTCAGCACTCATCATTTGGCACGTAGCATCACTGACACACCAACTGGCTCCCTGTGGGATGATTTGGGGACACTCCCCCACCCCGACTACCTCTGTTGCTGCAGCTCTTAGGTCAACTCCAGCCAGGGTCAGCCAGGACAGAAGAGAAACTGTCCATCAACAGAAACTGACTCCACAGCAGGACACCACTGGCCACTCCTCTTGGCAGTGTGTGGGAATCCCAGGTGCCCCACAGCCTCACAAAGGGGTATTCCCCAGAGTCAACAGGTTGCCACCCCAGTATTTTAACGTCCACTTTCCAAGACCTGCAGATAGGAACCAGCCTTCCCCATGTCCAGGTGTATTCTCTCTCTCTCTCTCTCTCTCTCTCCCTCTCTCTCTCTCTCTCTCTCTCTCTCACACACACACACACACACACACACACTGGTCATCTATACCTTCTGGAAGTGCTCCTGAACTTTAAAGGTCTGTTTTAGGACTGGATACAACTCCCCTGTTAGAGAGTAATTATTATATTCTGAATGCTTTCTCCCAGGATCGGTCTTTTCTTTTTCCTACCCCTCTGCCTTCCAAAGACTTGATGAATCTCAACTTGTTTCTTTAATGCTATACTTTCTGGGTTTGTTGTTGTTGTTTTGGTTTTGTTTGTGGCCAACTGAGACTCTCTTTTTATCAAACAGATATCCAACTGTTCCAGTATACCGTGGTAGTTTGCGTGCCTTGGGAGGCAGAGGCCGGTCAATCTCTGAGTTTTAATCCAGCCTGGTCTACAGAGTTCCAAGACAGCCAGGACTTCACAGAGAAGCCCTTGCTTAAGTCTCCGGTTCTCTGCCCTGGAATCTGTATGTTTGTCTTCTGTAATACCACACTCACTCCACCGGGGCATTACACCAGTTCAATGGGGTCGGTACAAACACTTAGTTCAAGACACTCCCGCGAGGATGCAGCTTAAACAGCAAAGCCACAGTCACTCCACGGACGAACTGGCCTTTCCAGGGAAGTTCAGAGCTCGGCGGTCACCTCACTGGGTCCACCATACCCGGTCCCAAAACTGCTCCGCGCTCCCAGCACGCTAGAGCCCTCGGGTCCGTCCGCTCTCCAGGAGGCCAGTGCGCGGTCCTCCTTCTTGCTCATCTAGCGCCAAGTAGGACAAGTATCCATGGCCAGCGCCGCCAAGACCCGGCGACTGCAATGCCTGGCATCCTGCTGCTCAGCAGGTACCGGATGAGGCCCGGTACCTGACCTGCAAGTACGCCAAGCCCGGGAGCCCGCAGCTGAACTGGAGACGGCGCGGGAAGCGGAACTGCGCTCGGGCTCCGCCCCGCCCCGGGCCATACCTCCTGGCCACGCCCACACACCCACCTCCCGACTACGTGAGGCGCGTGCACACGGTGGGCCTCGCCGCGTCGTCGTAGCAACCGGAGACGCGCTCGGCCGGGCTGACAGGCGCTCTTCCGGAGCCGGGCGCGGTAGCCGGAAGTTCGTGGCCGCCGGGGCCATGGCGGCGCTCAGCGTCGTCGTCTGCTTGCTGCTGGCAGCGGCTTCCTGGCGGCCGGTCTCCGCTTCAGGAGAGGAATTCTGGCCTGGCCAGTCGGCGGCAGACATCCTGTCCGGGGCGGCATCCCGCAGACGGTAAGCACGTCGACGCCGTGCTTGACCCGGCATCTGGGACAGGGTCAGCGGCGGGGCGGGGGCAGCGGAGCTGGGGCTGCGCACGCAGGCTGTGGGAGAGAAGCCTGTGTGGCGAAGGTCGCGCTGGCCTTGGTCTGAGCTGGCCGTCTGCTCCCGGGAGGTCTCTACCAGAAGGTCCAGGAGGGGAAATGGAACCGGCTCTGGCCACGCTGGCTGGCCCGGTGTCGGCTCAGGCGCCCTATCCCGAGTCCCATCTTAAGTCGCGGTGATAAGTCAAAGAAGTTCCTGTGGACCGGAGATTGCGCTTCCTCCGCGGCCGCTATTCCCAAAACTTGAGTTTAAACCAGGGGGTCCGCTGCAGGGACGGTGTTCGTGAAGACTCCCTGGGATTCCGTTGAAAGGAATCTTCCTTTGGCGAGGCCCTAAAGTTTTAGAACCGTTTTCACGGAGATTCTACATCAACTATTTGACTTTCTCAAGTGTCATCAGTTTACTCTGGAGTTTTAACAACGGCCAACCAGCCAGGCCCGTGATATCACAGTGAGGCTTAATGCAGAAACAGACCTGAGAACCCAGGGATGGCCAGACCCAAAGTAAATCTTCAGAAATCGAAAGTGTTTTCACCCTATCCTCTTCACTCATTTTATTTTGAAAATGCTCATTTTGCATTTAAAATAATCTTCGTCAGTATAATGGGATTGTTATTTTTAAGCGAATGAATGACTGCTTCTAGCTTTAGCTTCCCCCACAGGAACTGTCGATAGATTTAATTCATAAACCAGAAGTGTCCAACCTGTGTCCATTGGCCACACAATCTCAGGATAGCTGTGAATGCAGCCCGCTGTAGTCATTGATGATAACACTATGCTTCATTGTTAAAGGTTTGACACCCCTGAATAAACTAACAGCCCTTTGGGGGCCTCAGTAATTGTTCAGGGTATGAAGGAATCTTTGGACTAGAGACTGTGGGAATGGCTATAGTACTTATCCTCAGGCTTGGCCTTTGAGGTTCCATGACACTCCGAGTTGTCAGACACTGCTTGTCTGCGGTTTGCACTCATGAGCTCTGCTGATCATTGTCACATTGTCACATGCTCTCTCTGTAAGTGGGATGGGAGCTCTGTGAAGAGTCCTCACAGCTCACGGCCCGTGTCTTGCTCCCAACTCAGGTACCTTCTGTATGATGTCAACCCCCCAGAAGGCTTCAATCTCCGGAGAGACGTCTATATCCGGGTGGCGTCCTTGCTGAAGACGCTGCTGAAGACTGAGGAGTGGGTGCTTGTCCTACCCCCATGGGGCCGTCTCTATCACTGGCAAAGTCCTGACATCCATCAAGTTCGGATCCCCTGGTCTGAGTTTTTTGATCTTCCGAGTCTCAATAAAAACATCCCAGTCATTGAGTATGAGCAGTTCATTGCAGGTGAGGCGGGCATCAAAGCTGGGAGGCTCTTCTGATGTGGCTGTCAGGTGGCCTGACCCAGTCTGGCTGGCACTTTCCACTCAGCCCTGCTGTAGCACTTGCTTCCATGGTTTCTCTAGGGAGGCAGGTATGGTCAGGGCGCTGATGAGGAAGCAGCTGAAAGGCCATCTTAACCGAGAGACGCATACCTGTGTGTGCGATGTCCTTATGGGGTCACGCCATGATGGCGAAGGTTCTGTGAAGAGGCATTTTGCTTGGCCTTACCCTGCTTCCACCTTTTGAGAGGAGTCATGCTTTCCTGAGTCCAAGAGGTGTTTAGAGTTGACTGTGCCTTTGGTGGAAGACATCTTTTCTTCTGCTACACCGGAGGTCGCAGAAGGAAGGGGTTCATTTAGAACCTGGCTGGTAGCAGTAGTGTACATCAGAGCCTTACTCCACCATGACCTCTGACCCCTGCCCACGACTGCTGCCTCAGGAGGATCTATTTTGCAGGACATGGTTCTCTACCAGATATCATCATTATTGGGTGTGTTCTGTAGTCAAGTCAGTACTGGGAGTGCAAAGCAGTATTTTTTTTCTTACTTTTTCTTTCAGGCTGACAACGCAAAGTCAGAGCATTGTAAACGCGTGCATAGAATATCCCCTTTCCTGACCCAGCTTGCAGACTTGCTGTGGGTCTTGGAAAACAATAGCTGTGGGTGGTTTTTTTAGGGTGTTGGACTCGTCAAAGATAGCCTGACTTTTTTCTGAGCCTCAGTCTCAGGTGCCTGGAGACTCTGCCCATGCCTCCTTATGGGGTACAGCTGAGGGAGTTCTCACTGTGGGAAAGGGCTAGATGGGGTCCTTGCCATTTGGTGTGGCATCTGGAGGCTTAGGGCCGGACCTCCCTGCTGCCACTGAACCGCCCTCCCTGCAGCTGGAGTAGGACTGGGGAAGCCCACAGTGAAGCCAGCGCCATGGGCTTCCTGGGAAGACGGTGGCTTCATTCACTTACAGAGCAGGCCTGGCTGGATAAAGCTGTGCTGGAGCCAGCCTAGCTTTGGTCAGCAGGAGGGGAGCAGCTTTAGCTTGGGCCTTGGGTCCATCAGCCACAGGCAGGCCTCATGCAGTGTAAGTTTTGGAGACACAGAAACTGACTTTGTGGCTTGCCATACTGGGGCCCTCTTCTGGACAGACCCTCATTGGTACTTTGGATATGGCCGGTGGTTCTGGCAAAATGTAGGTGGTAGCAGAGGGGCAGGGGAACACAAACCTTTCGGGGATTCCTCTCAGTGGGGGGGTCAGTGGTGAAGCAGGCATGAAGATAGGACATGCTGGGGGTCTTGAGGGGTGGGAACTAGCTTTGGAGGGGAACATACTAGTTAGGTCAGCATACGCTGTGGGAACAGTGCAAAGCAGTGTACAGGAAAAGCGGTGAAGGTAGGCCTGCTCCAGTGTATCAGGCTACAGTAGGGAAAAGCAGGTGAGTGGGAGAAGCCAACCTCAGTGAGTCCTCCAGGCCCACACGCCTGTGCCATTGATTCCACGCCTGCTTCAGAAGCCTTGCCCAGCCTTTGTGGAATCAGGAGACCTTGCATTAAGTCGGTGAAAGCCATCCCTAGGCGGTGCACAGCATCTGTGGTCACTGTTTCGTGGCACGAACTCTGGGTCTCTTTCAGAGTCTGGTGGGCCCTTTATCGACCAGGTGTACGTCCTGCAAGGTTACGCCGAGGGCTGGAAGGAGGGCACCTGGGAGGAGAAGGTGGACGAGCGGCCCTGCATCGACCCTCTGCTCTACTCCCAGGACAAGCACGAATATTACAGGTAGCTCCGTGGGCACAGGCTCCAAGCAGTTCTCAGGGACTGTCCTGAGCGGATGCCCCTGAGCCCTGGTATACTTTACTGTAGATCACCTCATATTGTTAGACAGAGACGAGGTCAGTTTTTAAAGCACCTCACTTTCTTTTTCATATTTTTGTGGTTCTGGGGGAGCGGGGGTCAAACCTAGGGCCCTTCGAGTGCTAAGCAGGCCCTCTGTCACTTGCGCGCTACATCTAGCCAGTTCTTTTGGGTTCAAACACGGGTCCCTACGTATTGCACTATGGTCTCTGCCTGGCCGTCTGGCTGAGCCATGGCTTCTGTCCCCTCCTTCTCCGATGCCCACCTCCTGCCAGTGAGCTGGGAAATGTTGAGTCCTGTGGGTTTTCTCAGAGTTCTCACAAGAACTGGCTGCCCCCGGTGCTAGCGTGTGAGCATCGGCACGGGTTGGGGGTGGGGCGGGGTCAGCAGGACTGCCCCGCTGCGTGTGCACAGGCCCCTCATCTCTTCCTGGGTGAGCGCACACAGGCTGACAGACAGCTGGGCTCTGTCTTCCAGAGGCTGGTTCTGGGGCTATGAAGAAACACGGGGTCTGAATGTCTCCTGCCTGTCCGTCCAGGGCTCGGCTTCCATCGTCGCTCCTGTGCTTTTAAAAAACACGTCCGCTCGGTGAGTGCCGGGGCCTGCCACTGGGAATGCTTTGCTCATCACCGTGCCCCTCCCTGTGCTGCACTCCAGCAGTCTGTGGGGTCTCCCAGAGTGGTACTAGGCTAAGGAGGGGCTGGAGGGAGCTGTGCATCCTCAGAGAAGAACCCCAGAGAGAGTCCAGGCTGGGGTTGTCTACTGTGCTCACCCTGGGTGTGAGAGCATGGTCCGCGCTCATCTGAACTCCTTGCTCAGTAAAGCCTCCCTACCCTTACACTGTCATCTGCCTCCTGTGTCCTGAGAGGCAGCTGTGGACGGTGGAGGCAGGACACGCCGGTGGCTTCCTTCTGCATTCCTCTCTGGGGTGTGTGAGGACCCTAGCCTGGCTGGGAGTGTGGGGGGCCAGGAAGAGGTGATGGTGTGTCCAGTGGAGGCGGCTCAGGGCTTGCCTAGAAGGTTGCATCTCGTGGGCGCTGGCACTGGGGCTTTGAAAGTACTGCCTCATGCTGTTTTAGCCCTTTCTTCGCAGAGGGTTGGCTTTGGAGAACTCACACAGCACACGCTGTTTCTGGACTCAGGCAGCTGCAGTAGATGAGAGCAGCTGTCCCTACTCCCCTTGGTAGCAGGCATAAGGAAGGGATCCATCCAGGAATGGAGCCGTGGCAGGCATAAGAGCCTGTGAGGTTTGTGTCGTCACATCTGGGAGGAAGTGCCTGAGTGCCACGTGCTACAGGCATCCCTGAAGTCACAAGGCCCATCTATCCCTTCAGCTCTCTGTGTCGCTAACAGCCAGCTGTGAGCATCGTGTTAGTCTGGGCACTCCATGCCACCTCCAAGGCCTCACTGGCCCTGGTTCTGACCGCAGAGTGCTCTGTGCTTAGCCAGGGCCTGGTCACAGCAGCCAGTTGCAATGGGCCTGGACAATAGAGTTTCTCTGCCACTGTTGACCGTGTTGTGACCCACTTTGGTACAATTTATACTTCTCACACAGTTAAATTTGTCAGCCTCAGCCAGGCAGTGGTGGTGCACACCTTTAATTCCAGCACTTGGGAAGCCAGAGGCAGGCGGATCTTTCTGAGTTCCAGGACAGCCTGGTCTATAGATCAAGTTCCAGGACAGCCAGAGCTGTTACCACAGAGGGGGGAAAAAAAAATTATCAGCCTATCGTGGAAAGCTTTCTGTTGCACCCTGTATCATCTCCGTGTCCCTGAGTCCTCCATGTTCCACTGTGGAGTTTCAGTTTCCACGTCCCCCTGACAGTGGTGAGAGGGCAGGCTTTGGTGACATGCTCACTTTCTCAGTCCCCAGTTCTGTCGGAGCAAGACGGTACTGTAAGCTTGAGATGCGGAGACCCAAAGGGGTGGCCCTCTTCCTCGAGTGGGCCTTTGTCACAGGAGCAAGCATGTTCTTGTTCCTCTTGGAACCCACAGCTGTGTGCCTTGCTCTCCTGTGTGACAGGTGACAGACCCTCGCATGTCCACCAGACTCCCTGGCCATGTGTTATGTCCCTGTACTGCCAAGCTTTCCGCTAATGTCATTGGTTCCTTCTGTCCCCTTCCTGCGCCTCCAGCTCTGCAAGGACTCCCTGGATGCTCCCCTTCAGTGTCCCGGCAGACTTGCACTGTTGGGGCTGAAGGCTTTGCCATTCTGTGTTCTCGGAAAGTGCAAATGCGGTCGCCTCAACTCTTAGAACCGTTGAAGTCTTTTTCCTCTTACTTCAACTGCAGGTCTGTGATGTTGGACCGAGCTGAAAACCTGCTTCATGACCACTACGGAGGCAGGGAATACTGGGATGTGAGTACCTCACAGGGGCCTCTCTGCACGTGTTCACGTTTTGAAAACTTTCAACAGTCAGCAGCAGCTTTCAGTCTTGCTGACCGAAAACGGTGGGCTGCGTCCCGTGGGCTTGCCCCACCCCACAGCGAGCTGTCTGCTTTCACTGCAGGACCCGCTGAGGTGCCGGGTGTGAGCAACGCCTAACGGTGCTCCGTTCCTAAACACAGTGGTCTTGCCTTGGGTGGCATGCAGCCCAGGGCTTGCCCTCTCAACTTCTGTGGGGGGCTACCCTGGCCGCTTCTCCCTTGGGATGGGAAAAGGGACACGTTGTGCAGCAAGTCCTAACACACTGCTTGGCTGACGGTAGTAGCTTGAGGACACCGGCTAACCTGAGCAGCAGCTCTGCCTCCAAAAGCACTTGGTTCGCAACAGAGACACAGTCACAGGGAAAACTGAAGCCTGTTTTGAACAAAGTGTAAAGCCGGGAGCTGGGCAGACAGCAGCATGGCACTGCTGGCCGAGGGCAGATGGTACAGGCCAGTCTTGCACTCTAGACAGGCCCAGCTCTGGGGCTGGCTGGGGTGGCCCTCCCTGAAGTGGCTCTGTGTGGGCCTTTCTCTATAAGGGATTAACCAGGAGGCCCCGTGGCTGGTGGTGGGGACAGGAGTCTCGAAGGCCCCAGCTGGGAGGGCTGAGGAGCCTTGGCAGTGGCGCCCGCGGAAAGGGGCGGGCAGGTGGTAGAGAGTGAAGCGGTGACTGCTCATTCATCCCAAGGCCCCGTGGCACTCAGCTCAGCCCTGTCCGTGCAGACCCGTCGCAGCATGGTGTTTGCAAAGCACTTGCGGGCCGTGGGGGACGAGTTCAGAAGCCTGCACCTCAACTCCACGGACGCCGCCGACAAGATGGCCCCCGAGGAAGACTGGACACGGATGAAGGTAGCCATGCTGCTCCTGCTTGAAAAGGAACCAGGGATAGGCTCATATCTTAAGCTAGCATGCCTGTCCTGTGAATACCTCATCCCAGACATGAGTGACGCTCATATCTGACCTTCAGGAGCCCTGCGGTCCGAGCTCTGCTGAGTCCCTGTCTTGATGCAGTCAGGGACGTGACTCATACAGGTGTCTCTTTAGTGAAGCGAGGACATTATTGTAAGTCTGCAGACTGCCCAACGTGGTGGCATATACATATGACCCTGGTGTTCAGAGGAGGAAGCAGAAAGCTTGTGGGATCCAGCCTGGGCTTTGTAAGGAAACCCTTTCTCAAAAAAACAAAGTAAAAAGAAGGAAGGAGGGGGGGACCCAAAGCAGAAGTAGGCCATGAAAGATGTACCTGTCAGCATTTCCTGTGACTTCTGCACATCAGAGGTCCAGCCCGCCTGCCCTGGACCTCCTCCAGTCCTTCGGCCGTGCTTTGTCATCTTCTTGCTGTGTGTGTGAGGTTTTTCCCTCAATGTGTCTTTCCCATTGACTGCTTGAGTGCCAAATGTTAGGACCCCACCGTACCTGTTCAGTCTGTGGGCGGCCTGGACTGTTTCCAGATGCAATAAATTAAGCAATAAATTCAGTTTCTTAGAAGGTCTTACCTAGAAGAAAGTACTAAATAGCTTTTCTTTCTTCTAGTATTTCATTTTAAGGTTCTTGTTTCACTCATAAAGTATTCATGATGATTGGTTACTTCACAGTCTTCTGGAAAAGACATCCATTTCCCCCAGGAGATTCCATGTGAGGCTCAGTCGGGCCTGGAGGGACATTTCAGAGAGCACGCTTGTCCCGCTGCATTGCCAGGTAGCTAGGCGAACTGCGTTCAGCGTCTTCTCAGCACATCTCTGTCTTCTGTAGGTCAAACTGGGCTCAGCGCTAGGCGGCCCCTACCTCGGAGTGCACCTGAGAAGGAAGGACTTCATCTGGGGCCACCGGGAAGATGTGCCCAGCCTGGAGGGGGCCGTGAAGAAGATCCGCAGCCTCATGAAGGCTCACCAGCTGGACAAGGTGTTCGTGGCCACAGACGCCATCAGAAAGGGTAGGAAGTTCTACGCCCAGACTTTGTCAGGCCTCTTACCCCTGGCCGAATGGTGGCCAGGTATAGGCCTTCGCTGTGACCTCCCTGGCAGCGTACTCCTTCATTCCGGAGGGTCAGCAGCCTCCTCTTTGCCTCGCAGAACAGGAAGAACTGAGGAAGCTGCTACCGGAAATGGTGAGGTTTGAGCCCACCTGGGAGGAGCTGGAGCTATACAAGGATGGAGGCGTTGCCATCATCGACCAGTGGATCTGCGCGCACGCCAGGTGCCTGCCCCTTCCGGGGGTCCCTGTTGCCCCCGTTCTCAGCAGTGGGAGCAGGTGGTTGCGGCCCTCTACCTTCTCCGCTGGCGTCATTGCTTTCCTAAGCTGTAACATCTAGCCCAGGGTTTCCCTGCGCTGCTGTGAACTGTGGGTCTCCTCTGTCTGCCCGAGAGAGGTGCACTGGCCCCCTTGGTATGTTTGTGCCACTGAAGTGCATATGCAGGGCTGCCTCGGGCCAGAGGCCTGCCCGAGGGCAGCTGGTCTTGCAACTCTCTGCTCTACATCAGCTGGAACCGCAGGGCGTGGGCTCAGGTGAGAACATCCTGAGCGGAACAGGAAACAAGGCAGAGTGTGTGACTTTCCTTGTGGCTCCAGATGCTGAGGTGCTTGGAGTGTGCGCACACCTCGCCTGCTGCTTTCCTCGCCACGCCCGCTGCTTTTCTGCTGTGTTCTGGCCTCTGAGGTCCCTGCTGACTCCCTCCCAGCACCAGGGTTAGGCATGCGGGCCTCATTCCTGATCTACATGGGTCTAACTGCCGTCCCCTTCCAGGCACTGCTCGTGTGGTGTGCACGAGGGGAGAGCGGCCATTCTGGTCTCTTACCCTGTTAGTGCTCTCCGAGGAGGCTCTGAGCTTGCCCTTTCTCTCTGCCTGGGCTTCTTCCCAGGATCCGCTAGCCATGGCCGTCTCGGGAACTGACGGTAGTTCTCAGGCCAGAAGGTACTTCACACAGCTGACTGCAGTTGGCCGTGGCATCAGCACAGCCCACCCTAAAACCCCCAAGTTCCAGGGTAGTCATGTGGTGTAGCACTCCAGAACTTCTCTCAGGCCAGTTGGTCACCAAGTGCCGTCAGAGGGCCAGGGTACAGGAGTCAGGGCTGGCTGCATCGCTCTGTCACCCCAGGAATCCGAAAGACCCTGGAAAAAGGGTTCCCTCAGCTATGACAACATGTATGTGCATGGTCCCTGCCCCTGGCAGCGTGTCAAGATGGGCGCAGAGTTGTTTGTGCTCCTTGTACAGCCAGGTGGAGATCTGCAAGGCTCAGTGGCTGCCGAAGCCTGGGCTGACCCAGGCAGGTGTCAGTGCTGCGGCTCCAGAGCCTCTGGTGGGTGGGACCCACTGCTGGTCACAGGTAACATCTCGTTGCTCTGCAGGTTTTTTATAGGCACGTCTGTTTCCACATTCTCTTTTCGGATTCACGAAGAGAGGGAGATCTTGGGGTTGGACCCCAAGACGACCTACAACCGGTTTTGTGGAGACCAGGAGAAAGCATGCGAGCAGCCCACGCACTGGAAGATTGCCTACTGAGGGCCACCTATCCAACACCCACCAGTCACTCGGTCACAGGGTCCCAGAAGAGTCCCCCACTTGGGTGGCGACACATCTAAAGCCCGTGTTCCCTTGTGTTCATGGGCCAGCACCTACCTGTGTCTAGGCTCTGCCACCTTCAGGATTCACACTCGTGTCTTCTCTCAGGACCTGAGAAACCATGTCACCATCGCAGATGTAGCGTATGCTAGCCCAAAAAGTCGAGAACATCTGTCAGTCCTGACACAGGCCTTTCAGCCATCCTCCTGAGCCAGCTGAGGATAGCCAGTGACTGGCAACACCTTCAGGTATGGATGCTGGCTCCTGAGATGTGGTGTGACTGTCTCCTGAGGTCATCTCACGCACGTCCAGGGTGAGAAAATGCCAGGTTTTGCC
This sequence comes from Psammomys obesus, assembly GCF_907164565.1. NCBI lineage: Eukaryota > Metazoa > Chordata > Mammalia > Rodentia > Muridae > Psammomys > Psammomys obesus. The sequence goes on from NW_026590405.1 coordinate 1,199,151, forward strand.
TCACCCTCCACCTGTGTGGTGCCCCAGCTACTAGTTTCCTCCTGAAGCGAATGACTCAGGCACTGTTCTCACCAGAATGCTGGCAGCCTCAGGACAGCCCCGTGAGCCTGCCAGTGACTCCTTCACCTCACATGGATCCCCCAGGATCATTGCACACGACTGAGAAATAGAACTGAGGAGTGACAGAAATGACCTTCAAAAGGCCACATCTGAGACACACCACCGCTTTATGAAACCCTTTCCTAGGCCCCATGCTGCACCACGGGATGAGGAGCTAGCACAACCTTGGCCAGGGCATCCCTAGGTCCTTGAGCTTACTCATCAGTAACCCCCCTTCCCACTGCTGTGTACTGAGCAGCCCCCGCATTCAGCCCAGGTCTCCTTCCCAAGCACTGAGGTAGACCCTGAGCATAGACCATTTCTCACTCAGCTGACCAGGTAGAATCATGTATTTATTCTTTTCCATTTGTACATCCAAGTGTATTAATAAAATACTTTTTCAAGAAAGCTGTAATCAGAAATGGTGCCTTTTAAGTGCACTGTGTTTTCTTAGGTCGGGAGCTGAGTCAGATATGTAGACTACAGCTGTGCCTTTAGGGAGAATGAGGGCTTGTGTCCCTGGCAGCTTGCAGCACAGACTTTTGTCAGGTCTGCAGAAGGCAAACCAGCCAGGAGTGACAAGATAGAGCATTGTGTCCTGGAGCCTGAGGTCTGGTTCTATTCATGGGGACCAGCATGGCCTTGTCGCTGTCCGCCACAGCCTGCTTGTCTGTTGGACTGTCTGGCAGGACTGTTGGGGAAAGCATTCTGCACTTATAGAAAGCCTGGAAATCCCATCCCCTGGACTCCACGGAAATGGCAGTGCAACCTTCACGGGATTTACACTTTCTGGAGGAGTAGCCAGTACATCTGACGGAAACACTGGCAGCTGCAGCAAGGAAGTGCCAGGCCAAAGCTCCCCACTCTGCAGTGGCAGCCAGTGCCAAGAACCTAGGGGCATGAGCTGGGGCAGTGGGGCGATGTGCTGGGCCAGATTATCTCAGGAGGATGGTGTGAGAGCCATGTACTATGGAGCCATGATCTAAGCCAACAGGCCATGTGGCCACTGATAGAGAAGCAGCTCTGTGTGGCCCATATGAAACAGGTAAAGAACAATGGAATTAGTTAGATCTCTGAGCCAGGGACACAGAGAACAATACCTGGTGCTGTGGCAGCAGTTTCTCCAAGCAAAACTGGGTGGCCTTGCGAGGTCTTAAACCAATGTGGTGGTAGCCTGACTGGTTGCTGTGATAGCCACCGGTCACAGGAACACGGATGAGCCTGCAGCTCAGTTCCATACAGAGCTAGGTTGTAGTTCACAATGTAAGGAAATTCTCTGGGTCTCCCTCGGTGCTTCATCTGAGATGTTGTATGTTACAGATACCCTGTATCAGTCAGGTTTGGGGGTCCTTTATAGTAGGGAATCTGTACTGTATCTGGAAGCCTTAGCCAGACATTTGTCATCTGCTACAAAAGGAGTTTTTATTCACCTGTTTCTTTTGTCTCGGAGGCTTACCGCCTCTTGTCTGCTAACCTAGGCCTAGTCCTAGAAGCTTCTAGCCTCTGTACCATCTAACCAAAGCCTAGAATGTTTTCAGCCTCTAGGACTTACTATTAATAAGCTCACCCTTTGTTCTTACTGAGCTCTGGGCTGGTTGGTTCAACTCAGTTATTCTGGCTCAAACTCCTCTCAGCTAACTTATTCAATCTGGCTCCTCTCTTGGGCCCCAAATTGCTCTGCTTGGCCTCAAACTAACTCCAGCAATCTTTTCCAATCTGGCTCCTTCTCATTCTCTGGCTCATTCTGTCTTGCCCTGAGTTCTTTCTCTGCAACCTGTCTCTCTATTACTATCCCGCTAAAACTTCCTCCTTTCCTTTTCATTCTGTGTTGCTCCCTTAAGTAGCTTCCCTTTCCTCTCTCTTCTTGTGAGAGTTGGGTGTATCCTATTCTGTTAAATCGTTCTCTAATGTATCACTTTTTCTGACACTGAATTCGATATCACTTTAAAACATGGCTGCTTCCTTCTACAAACTATGTTTACCTTCACTGTTTGGGGTTAAAGGCGTGCACCACCATGCCTAGAACTAAGCTTTTCTTTACCTGAAATTCGTTCTATATCAGGCTGGCCTTGAACTCAGCCCTGTTTGCCTCTGCCTCCTGGATTAAAGGTGTCTTTGTATTCCAGCTGGATTATACAGATTTAGAAGGTCTTTGGATGGGACCTCTTTCCAGAGCAGCCATGTTCTGAGTTAAAATTCTCTACTGGTGATCTCCAGACACTGACCATATACCTAGCATTTGATGACCGAGGCCCTGCCCTCAGGAAGTCCCCTGCCAGGGGAGAAAAGGAGGGGCCTAGTACACCTGCATGCAAATGAACAGGGCAATGCCGAGGATAAGTTGGACCCAGAAAGCTGAGTTCTACTCATAAACCACAAGCTGGGAGGAAAGCCAGTGGTCAGAAAGAACAATAGGACCTTAGGGTCTTTGGTGTCACCCGAAGAAGTCACACCTGAAGCCTTCTGAGAACAGCAGGACATTGCAGGCAAATGGTGGAATCCATAATGCCTTCACCAGCACCAGCAGTGCCATCCAAATGGGCATCACAGCATAGACCAGCCCACTTGGGGGTCTCTGTTCAGAGACCGTGTGGATGACAAGAGGCCCTCCTTGGTGAAACCACAGGACAATTTGTTCCAAGGCAGCAGCTAACTGGGACACCTAAGGCTATAAATCAGACACACACACACACTGTCCAGGGCATCTGGGACAGGCTCGGTAGCCTCTGGAGAGTTGTGCTCATCCATTTTGAAAAGAGGTTTATTTAGCTCACAGCTTTGAAAATGTCATGATGCCAGCTCCGCAAGGCTCTGCTTTGGCTGCAGTAGCTCATGGGAACTGGCCATGCCAAGGGAAGCAGGAGGATCATACACCACACAGAGGCCGGGAGCTGGGTGAGACCAAGCTATGGCTTTCAGGACCCTCTCCGAGGGTAACAGAGGCTCTTTAAACCACCCAGCCCTTCTGTGAACAGCACTGTGAGACCAGAGGGCCTAACTCTATAACATGCCACCACTTCCTACGTCACAGCAAAGGGCACTGGGGGTGAGTGCAGGCCCAACCACAGCAAGAGCTAAGCTTGACCTCAGATCCACACCAGAAAGCAAGGCAAGCTTGCCATAGAACCACTGCCCTTATGGTGGCCACAGGGGGCCGCAGTGTCCATCTTCTACTCCACTCACCCATTCCTCCATCCGGGGCCTATGTAGCTGTCCTTGCTGCCTGCTGTTAAAGTAGGATTCGGGAGGGACCCAGTATATTCAATCACAGAACCAAGACAGACTTCATGACAACAGGAAGCCATCAGGGACTCCAGAGGGACAAACACATGGGACAGGTGACAGACAAGCGCCTCAAACAGAGGTTACATCTGGAACTGGCGCTCTAAGATCATGGAATGTAGTGCCACCCACTTCATGCAGTCCTTGGCTTGCAGGTGGCACCCTCTCCCCGTCCCTACAGAGCCATCCAGTCTCCTTCATGAGGACAGAGTCGTGTTGGAGTTGCCTTGCCCTGGTGACCTCAGTTTACCCTAGTCACCTCTGCAACAGCCCCATTTCCAAACAGAACTATGTTCTGATATACTAAGGGTTAGGGCAGTAGAGTTTGAGAAACTGCTGAGCCCCGAGCCCTCACATTGCTCCTGACTCCAGAAGTCAGGGCTGATCCCAGGTAGCCTACTCAGAGCCTGCTCATCCTGGAGGACAGAGTAGCCTGGAGCCCACACGGTAGGGAGAGTCACTGAGGTAGGTTGGTCAGGTCATGTATGGCAAGTTTAGGACAGGGCATTGTACCGAGGTGGGACAAAGAGATGTTTCTGAGACCTGCTGTCCTGGGCATGGCTGGACAGCTAGGGCCACTGTTCTCATTTCCCATCTGCCCTCTGTGGAGTCCACTGGCAGGGCAGGGGTCTATGGGGAAGGCTGAGCTAGCATAACCCTGGCTAGACTGGCTTACTCTTCAGTCTGAATTCAACGACCTGGTTGCTAGCTTCAGGAGAAATGGAGGGGGACAAAATGAGCAGGAAACGCATTTGGGGACTGTGTTGAATCACACCTTGGCTGGTTCCAGCGCCATCTGTCTTGGCTGTGCAGCCATTCCTCCTTGCTGCCACATCAGCTGACTAATGGAGGCTAGAGGCTGCAATAAATGGCCTGTGACAAATTCAACCCTCTGCACTAAGGAAAGGCCTTTTCAGGACAAAGCAGGACTCACTTAATCTTGTAGATGGCCGCCTTCATGCCACATAGAAGGCAGGCAAGCCTTTAGACCTCAAAACACATGGCACTGTCAGCTCTCTCTACCTCAAAGGAACACAAGAAGAAACTCGCAATTCCTTGGGGTCTGGGGGCAGCAGTATCTATGTCCAACTGGTCACTTTTAGAACATGCACCTGCCTGCTCTTGAAAAAAAGCAAGCAGGTAGGCAGAGGAAGTCCAAAACAGGGTCATGGGCCCTCTGCAAAAGATATACACATGTTGGAGTAGCAGGCAGAGGAAGGAGAAGGAGAGGGCTTGTGCCATCATCTCTGGCCCTCCATTGCCTCAGGGAATGGCAAGGATGACTGAATACCCCCAGATGGCTTTAGTATCTTAGTGAAGGGTAATGAAGTTGAGAAAGGTGTGGTGTGGTGGAGACACAGGCCAGGGCTGAGGACTGGCTGATGCTTCTGTCACCAGATCTAGTCTAGGGACACAGCAGGGAGCTCCAGCCAAGTCCCCAAGGGCACATAGCTCTAGATGCAGACAACTGGAAAGAGCAAGCCAGGCTATATCTCCTCTGCCTCAGACACGGAGTAGGAAATGAGCTTCAGAGGGTCTGGAAGTTTCAGCGACTGAACTGTGGCAATGTTGGGATGCCAGCTCCAGGACCATGGAGATGGGGCTCCCCACAGAGGACCTCCAGACCTGGAAACCCCCCAGCAGGACCATTTGGAACCCATTTTAGATACAAGGCTGTGCTGGGAGGACTGGAGGGCTCCCTGCAGCAGGACTATGAAAGAAGAGGCTCCACAAAGTGGCAGGATAGTCCCCTCACAGGATAATGGGCTTAGCAAGCCTCAGAAAAGCGGCAGGAGGCAAATTCAGCCCGTGTGTGGTGAAGCAGGGTAGCAGTACTCTGGGGAACAGTGAATGGGGAAAAACTGGGGCACAGGAAAGGGGCAGGGTATTGACAGTGTGAGAACCCCACCTCTCAGCAGGATGGGGAATGAGAGAGAGAGAGACTTGCTTGCAATCCCTCCTTCTCTGGTGCTAGGCAAGCACTCTACCGCTGAACTAAATCCCTCTGGGAGATTTTCTAACCACAGGGCATTTTGAAGTAGAATCAAAGATGCTCCTACCCACCCTTCCTCCCCAAATCAACAAATTCCCAAGTTGAACTGCCTCAGGTCATGGCAGAAAAAACACAAATATTCTGGAGAAATCCACCCTCAAATGTCTGGCAGGGTCCAATTTCACCAACCTGATTTCATATAGATCAGGGGGCCGTGTGTGCGTCTGTGCATATGTGTGTGTGTGTGTGTGTGTGTGTGTGTGTGTGTGCATATATGTGTGCGTGCGCATGCATGCGTCTCAGTAGAAGGAACAGTGAAGCACAGACACATACCCACAGCACTGCAGAAAGTAAGCGGTTGCAACAGATCCAAGGAAACCTTGATTGGCCATGTCTACAGAAGTAGCAAAGGATGCTGGAACAAGCAACCTCCATAATTGAAAATATGGTGACACATTAGCAATGCAAATAGCCAACCAGAAAATCCAGTTCCGAAGGGATAACTGATAAAGCTGAGGGTGCCACAGGGCTCAGCACAGAAAGCCAAAGACAGAAGAGGTAGGAGGGATGGCAGGGCCAGAAGACAGACTAGGCAGGCTGATGCTATCTAGTGAACACTCTAGAAAGAGAGGACAACACTTCTGATCAAGAAGTGTTGGGTGGAAACTTTCTAGACACTGCTCTTCATGTTCAGAAGGCTGAGGAATCCCGAGAGCTGAGATGCAATTCAACCCTAGAGGGCTGCAGGAGGAGCAAGGACGACCGCAACCATGCAGAAGCAGACCAGTGTGGCTTCCTGATACCACAGGGGTCAGTGACTGTCACCCTGGCTTTATGTCTCCAGCAACACTACCCTCCATGGATGACAACAGAAAGATTGCTCTAGACAAGGAACCTGCAAGATGCTTACCACGAACAGACCTTACAAACCAAGGGTGGAAGATAACCGCAGAACTGTGGTGAAAACGAACATAAGGAAGTACTGAGTGCCATGGACACATTAACTGGCCATGTGCTTTCTGTTCCACTCCACACTCACGTTTCCCATGTAAGAAAGGAAACCTTTCGGTTTGTTTTTGTTTTCGTAGGCAGGGTTTCTCTCTGTAGCCCTGGCCATCCTGGAACTCGTTCTGTAGACCAGGCTGGCCTCGAACTCACTGAGATCCACCTTCCTCTGCTTCGCAAGTATTGGGATTAAAGGCGTGCACCACCACCATCAGCCAAGAAAGGAAACTTTTTAACTTGCCTGGGGTGTCTCAGGTGGTAGTTTTAGTGGAACATTTTAAATTCTTTTTTCTCTCTTTCTTGTCTGTCTTTCTCTGATTTTGAGACTGGCTATTGCAATGTGGTCATGACTGGCCTGGTCTGGAACCCTGGAACTCCCTATGTAGTCCAGGCAGGCTGGCCTCCAACTCACAGAAATCACCTTGCCTCTCCCTCCCGAGTGTGGGGATTAAAGCTGTGTCCGCCACGCCTGGCTAGTTTATGAATTTGTGTCAGTCTGAAAGTCTTGATTGCTTTTGAACTACTACAACACAACCCCCTTGCTTTAGAGGCGCTTTCCTGTAGGGATCATTCGTGTTTGGGGAAGCACAGCAAAAATAATAAAGGTGTGCGCCTGTCGTGACCCAGCAAGCCCGTCCCTGGGACTTCAGCTTAAGAAATGGAATCTGGCTTGTAAAAACATATATAGAGGGTGCTGCCATTGCTCTTAGCTGCCCACCATAGCTAGATGGTAAAACCCTGCTGCTGAAGACACCTTCATCTTGGTTCAGGACTGTTGGCTACAAGGCCTGCTCCCCAGGAGAAATTTCATGCCTGGTTTTGTATCCTGTTCAAAAGCCTGTGACTAGAGAGATCATATGTTCTGGAGGGAAGCTATGGTAATAACTGTTATTGCTATGTTAAACGGTCATGCTATAAAACCACCTTCTAAATATTTATGCTTATACCCGTGGATTTCTGTTGCTTTCAACTCAGGTCAGAGAGGCTTCCAAAAAGAAGGAGCAGCGAATGCAGAGACAGACTTCTATCTGGTCAAAGTGCCAAGTCTAAGTAACTGTGAGGGCTTATCTGTGCATGAACATCAGTGTTAAACTAGCCCTGCCCAAAGCTGAGAGCATGGCGGGAGAGTGGGCAGCGGGTAAGTGTTGCCAGGTGAAGAGGTGTGTGTGAAATAAAGACTTCTGGACATGACCTGGCTGCTGCGCACAGCATCTCACAGCAGCCCTGGCTACTTGCTAGAGACTCACACAAGATCAAGCCAGTCAAAGTAACAGAATGAATGAGGGAGGGGCCCCAAGGCCCCATCCTAGGCAGTTAATGGTTGCAGAGGAGGGGAGGGAGAGCAACTCTCCTTTGGGGAAGTGGCTGCTGGTACATTTCCCATGGCCCAGTGGCTGAACTAACACCATGTACATGTGGACAGGACTGCCTGGACTCAGGGCTTATTAATAACAACGACATCAACAACAACAAAATAGGGACACGATCTTGGGAGGATGACCTGAGGGGCACTAGGCAGAGTTGTCGGGAAGTAATGGTAGATGGAGATGATCAAAACACATTGTATAGATGTATGAAAATTTCAAGGGATAAATAAAATATCATTAAAAATCATCTCTGTACTTGTTCTTCTTCTTTTTTTTTTTTTTTTTTCCCCAGACAGACTCATTCTCTATAGCTCAGGTTAGCCTTGAACTTGTGGTGACCCTCCTGTGCTAGCCTCCCAAATGCAGAGTTACAGATGTGCAATACCACACCTAGCCCCCCTTACTGTGCTTCTCATAAGACAATAAATGCTATTGGAAAGCATAATAAAAAGGCTGAGCTTACGCTTTAAAAAACAGTAGCTTCTTATTTTTAAAAGACATCCTAATACTAATTCATTGTGTGTGTGTGTGTGTGTGTGTGTGTGTGTGTGTGTGTGTGTGTGTGTGTAGTGCTCATAGACACTATGAAGGCATCGGGTTCCTGAAGGTAGGATTACAGGTGATTCATGCTGTAGGCGCTAGCACTAGGGTCTTCTGTAAGAACATCTCCAGCCCTAGCTTTCTATTTTTAAGAACGATTCAGTCACAACATCCTTGTTGAATAACTCAAGCTATTTTTTAAGACCTATTTCCCCACCAGCTCCACCACCACCAGTAACCTTGGGTCTGGGTGGAACCAAAAAGTTTTCAATAAGAAGCAGACCCTGAAGAAAAAGGGACAGTGTCTCAGGACCCAGATTAGAAGAAAGGGGCATAATCGACGGTGACAGAAGAGACAAATAAAGAGAATGGAAACTTTTCATCTTTCCCAAGTGTTCACAGTTTTCATCTGGTCCCCTGTGTGGGGCAGACATGGCATGGGGCCACAGACAACCAGCACTTCATGACTCAGTATCCAGGGCCTTCAAAAGCCTTCACTCTTGTCTCACAGGGAGATGGCCTCGAGTTGTCTACAGTCTACAATAAAACCCTTTGTTCTCTTAAAACCTGGGATCCAGGTACTGGTTTCCACATGTACCAGGCATTGGCTCTGCTTGGCATCATTATGTAGCATACAGAAAGGTATTTGGTTCAAAGGAGACTCACAGAACTATGATTCAATAATAAGTAGAATGATGACACTGTTAGCCTCATGCCTATAAGCTCAGTATGTAGTGAAGAGAGGGTCAGGAGTTCAAGGTTATCCTAGGCTACATAGAAACTTCAAGGCCAGCTCCAGTATGAGAGGCCCTATCTCAACAAACAACCCAAAGCAAAACTATAGCAACAAAACGTCTGCAGAGCTCTGCCTGGGAGATGTGGATGGTCAAGCTTGCCTTCAGTAGTTCTGGTTTATTTTAAGAGCCTCGCTGCTTTCTGGTGAATGCACTGGGGTTGCCACTGCCCAGGGCGCATGGAAACGCAGGTAAACTGAGCAACCCTGTCCCTGCACCGACGCGATGATCATTTACAAGATCATCACGCACAGATGTGCATGGACGTTAGACCCTCCTCCCGCAGGAGAACAGAAGAGGGCTCAGGAAAGGTAAGGTGCCGTGTCTCCTTTAAGCGGGGTGGGAAGGTGAACCGCTGCCAGCTCCATCATTCCTGAAAGCACCTCAGGGAGGAGGCGGCGTGGCTGCTGCGGGCCAGCTTGTCCACCCCATTACCCTTCCTGGCCATTAGTGAGGAGAAGTGGGGCTCGACTGCACATCCAGGTTTCTGTAAATAACGAGTGTCTGTCCTCAGCAACTTCCCCGCCGTGAACCCACGGAGGGTTTGCACCACGCTGCAGTCGCTGGCTCTTCCCGTCAGCGCTGAGTCCTGCTGCTGCCGAGGGCTGGGCACTGAAGTTCACTTCTGCGGTCCTCAAAACGCCTGTTCCCAGAAGGGTCAAGGGTCATCTGGTGATAGCTAAGTGGTTTGAGAAACTCAGGGTCCGACCCCCCCCCCAATACCCCCACTGTCACATCAGGAGGTCAGCTTGCCCCACTGGGACAGAGCCTTTTAATGCCAGAAAGGGACAAAGTGATGCTACAGCACAGTGTAACACTGGATGAGACCAGCCCATGTAAAGGACTCCTCAGAGCATCAGGCATCATGTGCTAATCAGTCTGGCCCCCCACCCCACCCCCATTCCCTGCCCAGCCCCCAAGCTCAGCATTCCCACTCCTTATAGAATCGACTGCCACACACCGAGGAGGCCCTGCAAAGACATGTGGAAGGGGCCTGGAAACCTCTTGTGGAGGCTGAAGTAGGACTTGGGCATCTACCCATGTGGATGAGGCAGAGGATTGGTGACCCTGTCTTGAGGACATGCCTGGGCCTGATGCCCCTAGAATGTGTTTACCATCCAACACAGACTGAAGCATGGGCCCCAAGACCCCACCTAGGAACTCAGTAGACATTAATAGAATCTTGCAATTAAAAAAAAAATTTTTTTTTCTTTTTTTTAATTTTTTAATTTTTTCCTTTCTTTATTCTAAGCCTTAAATAAGTTGATTTTAAAAAGTACTAATAGAATAGTTTATGATTCCTAGGATATCATTCTATATCAGTCTATGGATTATGCTTTTGTTATAACTGAAGATACAAACAGGTTATGAATGTTCTAAATCATCACCTGTCTATAAATCATAGAACAAAAAGATATATATGTTTTAAGCTGGTTAAAACAAAAGTTACTTAGAGGATTTTCTAGGATAAAATTTAGTGCACAGGTCTTCTCCATCTTCATTTAAATGTGTATGAGTATTTTTGCCTGTATGTGTGTATATTCATGATGAATGAGCCTGGTATAACAGCAGCTAGAGGATGGTGTCTGAGCCCCTGGAACCGGAGCTACAGATGATTGTGAGCCACTGTGTGGGTGCTGAGAACTGGACCTGGGTCCTCTACAGAGCAGCAGCAGCAGCAGCAGCAGCAGCAGCAGCAGCAACAGCAAATGCTCCCAGTTGCTAAGCCATCTCTCCAGCCTCTCTACACTTCTTTTTTTTGTTGCTCAGATTTGGCAGAGGTGATTTTTTTTTACACCACCTTTCCTCTCTACATGGCATCAGACCTTCAAGTGTCACAGCATCCCCTTGCCACAGAGTAATCAGTAATGTTGTCAGAAAAAAAGTGCAAGATCTGAATGCCCTACAAAATTCAAAAACTAGAGCCCTGGGGAATCATGGCGTGCACGTCACTATTTCTCCACTAGGTGGAGCTGTTACTTACCTTTCCGCTTTGATCCCCCATTTGTGTTCAGCTCTTGGTCTTGGTAAGCATGGGAGTGTGGTTCTTTTTTTTTTTTTTTTTTAACTCATGCTCCTGAACTCCACATATCAATCAAATGAGAGGTAGACAACTAAGAGACAGTCTCCCAAAGCACTGGACAAGAAATGGGTGGGGGAGACTCCGATGGGGACCTAGGGTTTAGAATTTCAATAGGAAGTTGCATCTTGGAAATAAAGATAGCAGCCCTGGCTCCTGGAGAGACTTGTCTCTGGGTTTGGTAATTTGGTCCCATAGCTGTCTGTACATACTCATGTTTTCTGGCTTCCCTTTCATCTTTTCTGAAGTTGTAACATTGCTGTGGGCAAGGCAGAAACAAACTGGGAATTTCAGTGCTAAGTTTTACAAATCTATAAATAAATTCACTTCTTCATATATATATATATAAAATGTTGCTTCCTCTCCCTGTGGCCGGCACAATCAAGCCATGGTCAGGAACTAAAGTTACAGTTTTGTGCCCTAAAAAGCTTGTGTGTGTCCCCTAAAAAGCTTGGAGAGAGTCATCCCTCCCTCTCTCCAGTTCTGGGGTCCCACAGATCTTTATGCTGTTTCCGTAGCACTAATTCATGTCCTTTCGCCTGGAAGCACTGGTTTATTCACCCATTTTTCTACTGAAGGACTTGTTGGCCCCTTCAGCTTGGGCCAATTATAAATAAAGCTGCTATTGTTAACAAAATCTGCCATGTACACTGCTCATCACTCTACCCAAAGCCAGGGAGACAGTAACTTAATGAGAGGAAGTAAATTCGGGCGGGTGAAAGGAAAACTCTTTCCTCTCAAATCTCCATCTGAGGGGCAGTGTTCAGGTCTCTCCTTCTACCATGTGGGTTCCAGGGATCCAACCCAGGTCTGAAGTCATCTCCAAACCAGGGTGTAGCTTTTCTCCTGTTTTCTCCCTCAGGAGTTTGATAGTTTTGCTTGTTATATTTAAGTCTATCATTTAACTTTCATGATGGCTTTTTATTTTTCATGTCTTCTTCTACCCCGTCATGTACCTTCTTTGAGCTCTAGCACCCACAGTCCCTCAGCCTTATCCTAAGATAACACTTGAAGCCAGAACAATTCTGAAGATGAGAAAGCTAGCTGTAGCTCAACAGTTCCCGGGCAAAAATGGTGACATGCAACAAGGAAAACATCTTTTGAAACCATGCCCATGGACAATTACCAAAACCCTAGTCAAGGCCAGACGATCAAATAACTGCTAGCTGTTCCCTCTGTTGAATGGAATGGGCTGATGATGTCTTAGATCCGTCAGTGTCCTCTGCTCCCAATCTGAAGCTCTACCCTATCATTATTAACACTGCCTGTCTTGTTCATATATGTGGCTTGGTCTCATTTCTATAGTTTCCATATCAAAAGATCCCACTGTGTGCTATCAACTTTTTTTCCAGTCCAGACTGGACTCAGCCATGAGTACAAGTTCAACCCTGACCCCAGATGACTAAGTAAGAATTAGCTGCCTGATCTTTACTCTGTCTCGTAGAGACTTGACTAAGATAGGCGAGCAAAGATTTCAGCCTAAGTCTCTTGTTTCTTTGACCAAGGCCCTTCCATCTTCCCTCTTGAGAGGCAGACATAGTACAGGGTCCTTTTCACCAAATTGTCCCAGTGTGAAGAACCTCATAATCTTCCCACAATGTACTGCATCCTGTGCAACTCCCAGGGTTACAACTACATTCCCAGACAAAGGCTGGACATGGGCTCCCAGGCCATCTTGACAGCCAGGTGAGAGAGCCTGCTGTGGGGCTGGGAGCACACTGTAGTCTCTCATGGTTGCTACCAAAGACAGTAAGTGCAAAGCTGAAAGCAACAACCAAAACAGAACAACAACAATCAAAATTCTAATATGGAGCTCTGATCATCATTAGTATCTGGGTCCTTGCCACTAGCCATCAGTTATGGCCACAGCTTCAGTGGGAGCTCACACAGATAGGCAGTTCTAAAGAGAACCTTCCCTTCCATTCACTGGGAGCAGCTGATGGGAGCTGATTGGAGCGTGCAGCGCAGCCTCAAACGGGCTGCACATCCACTCAGAGAAAGACGAAGGGCTTTCTCTGACACGGCCGATGGCACTTTGCCTGGCAGGTGACAATATTCAGCTGACAGCATTTTTGCTCTGTAACAGCTAAATACCAGGAAATCTGACATATGCCAGGAAAAGACAGCTTTCATATATCCTTTGCACGGTTTTCTGATGATGTTTATAGGAAAAGTTCTAGAATGTGTAACAACGTACTATAAGAAATGCTTTCCCTCTTGCAAAAGGCCAATCCATGTCTGGAGTGGATTCTGTATCTCATTGGGACACCCACACATCCACATTATGCTGATTAGTTCAGGGTGAAAATAAAAATATGAGTTTGAATGCTGCCCTCATCTGACTTTACTTAAAAATATCCTATCTCCACATAATCTCTCATGCAACTGCGCTGCTTTGTTGCTGAGGAGCAAGCCGTGTCCTGCACTTTAAGGAGATACAGGCGGTGGAGTGGGATGTACTCACAGCAGAAGGACCCTGGCCTTAGAAGGCACTGGGTCTGCAGCTCAGCAGACGCTCAGTGACAGCCTGCTGGTTCAGGGTGCACTCTGGGGTCTTCAGAGCAGCAGGATCTGCTGGAAATCTACCTGTGGGGTGATCGCTTTGCAAACAACGTGGTTTACAAGTCCTGTCTCCCCCACCCACACTGGAGAGGTCCTGGGCAGACTCAGGAGGGTATTGCAGCAGGGACTTTGGTCTTGTTTATTTCTCTATTTTTAAACGCCTGCATCTGTAGCTACTCTGACTTGCCTCCTCCTCCTGGACAGCCCCACTTTGCTTTAGCACGTGCACTCTCCTTGTACACTCCTCCCACTTCTGGGCACCTCACCCCAGGTTTCCAGTTTGGGGGCCACTGCTCTGGCTCTCCATGCATGCAGCTCTTGCTTAGGAAACAGATGCAGAACATCTGTGGAGGTATGAATGCCCGACCTGCTGAGATCTGATTTAGTGTGCATGTCTCTCCACTCCACTCTTTCTGCCTCTATTTAGCAGAAAAAACAAAAAAAACAAAAAACTCTTGGCCCTTCAGGAACTTCTCTTTATTGAATGGAATCCACATCTCGACAAAGAATTTGGCCACATATAATGTTCTTTTTCTTCTCAAAGGTGTGATCATGTAAATTTGGATCAAAACTTATATTTACTCTGGCCAAAGGCTTTGTTAGTAATATCCTGGAATTATGTTATTTTTCACACATCACAGTTTTTCAAAAACACATGTAAGGTGGTAACTAAATCTCACTGACCTAATACCTCCTAATCAGGGCTTTACCAACCTACATCCAGGGATCGAGAGGCTACCGTTCCATTGTGGCAGAGGTTAGCCTCAGTTATATTCTAGCTTTGTCGTTGTTAGAAAACTGAATGAATTAAAAAAAATCATAGCAATAATTTCAACTGTATTCTGAATTTCTAGGTAATATTGTACAAATCCGGTAGTTTAAAAATTTTAAAGTTGTAAGAATGGTTTTAATGCTTCATCAGCTGTCAAATCAATGAGGTTCTTATTCAAGTGTTTTAAAGCAAAGGATTAGAAACCACGTGGCTTACTAAAGTATCTGTCATCCTGTCACCCTCAGTCACAGTGTTCATGACAAAACTTATCAAGGGGCTGCCATTTACCTCGAATCTTTGTCACCTTGTTACACCTAATATATTCAGAAGGGGTCTGGAACACTGAGATGGAAACTTCAGTGCTTCCCCCTCCAATTTAATACTAATAAAATGCTTTCCCTACATCATCATTTTAAATGTACTTTCATGGCAGCTATATAGTTGCAGAGTTAGCGGATTCTATTTATGGTATGTGTCCTCTACATGTCCTCCACATAACCTAATCCTTCCTGTCACACCAGTGAACCAAGTCAGACCTATTTTCTATCAGAAAAAAAAAAAAAAAAAACTGACCTACTTTTCCAATAGAAACAAAAGTGTAAGCAAGCTTTTCTAGGGATATTGAAAAAGAAAACCATGAGAAATGAATTATAGCAGACAGCCTGGAAGAGAAATTACTGAGGGCAACGAAGTCAGGATTTTAAACATGTGGATCTAATATAGTTACTTGACTCACTTTATATTTAAAAAAAAAAAGAGTCTTAATTTGTAATAACCTAATGGAACACGCAGGTGAATGTTCAGGTTATGCACTGAGAAGAATGAGAAAGGACTTGTGTCCTCATGCATTATGGCTCCTAGTTTGTTCACTTGCACAGGCGTGCCCTCTCTCTTCCCTCCAGTTTCTGTAGCACTGCGGATGGATGTCAGGGCTTCTCCCACGTGAGGCAAGCGCTCTCCCTAACAGCCCTTCTCTTATTTGTTAGAATCATCATCAAATGCTTCATTTTTACAAAAAAGAAAGGGATAACTTGTTGTTGGAACACAGTCCAAGAATGAAGTTCTGTGAAGGGAATTCTGAGAGCCTACGAGAAAGTTCCAAGAAGACAAGAGTCTTGTGACCTCAGTTTCTTCAAAAACACAGACTTGTTCTTGGAATGTGTTTTCATGTTCCTCCCGGTGTGACAGGAGTGAGTTCACTTCAGATTATTTTGTTGCAACTGGCTATTATTATTTGTTCAAATGCCCCTATGGAAAAACATGTTTTTGCCTCATGCAGCCTGTCCTTGTGGTTATACAGCTTGAACTCACGAGAACTTTGCTCATGCGACTGTTCTTAATTCTCAGAGTATAAACTGTCTGATGTTCTGAATAAAGCTGGCTATTGCGCAAGACTTTAGTCCACCTCAATTTAGGATCCATTCTCCCAGGTTCAACCGACAGCTAGAGTGGCAAATAGGTTGCTAAAAAGCTAAGTCAAGTAGGTATATGTGTGCCTGCAGTATGGCAAAGAGCATTCAGTTCATTCACAGAGAATAAAAGACAGGAGTAGAGAAGCAGACTCTTGTATGACCTAGCCAAATAGCCTCTGACCCTGGAGAGAAGGTCATAAAAAGCCCCTTCCTTGTAGACTCACTCACATGTTCCCGTACATAATTAATGCACATACATTCTCTTAAGATTATGCTAGGAACAGTCTTGTAGGCAACTCTCCCCGAATCATGACTGTCCTTCCTTCCACAGAGCCCCGAATACTGGAGCAGAGCCAAAATCTCTGCAGAAAGACACAGAAGCCAGGAGCAAAAAACCAAGGGGCTCTCAAGCTGGATAAACACACCGAGCACTTGGTGCAATGTACAGGAAGTGAGATGACCAGAAACTCTCAAGCCCACAGCTCTCAGGTGGCGGCGCTCTACACCTTTCAAACTACGATCATGAGGTTTTGACTCAAGACCTGAAAATGGAGGCAAGGACAGTGAAAAGGAAAATCTCCACAAGTCGTAGTGAAACATCTTAGTCTTTATTGAGAACGTCTCAGTCCTTTGTCTACATGTGACAGCATCTCATGCTCAGTTCCGGCTGGGCTCAGTGTGAGAGGAAGCTCATGCAGGCTGTAACATGTGGTATATACATAAATATACATACAGAGAACACTGAGGATTGTATCTTAGCAACACGTTTCTTGGCTGAATTACATTCATGTAAAGTGTCCAAATTCTAAAATCAAATTAAAAGTATATAACTCAAAGCCTAGAAAAGCAAACAGCTTTTAGGGGCTTATTCCATTAACATTCCACAAACTGTGCTTTTAACCCACTGTGTTCCATTCAAAAGAATGGCCCATCAGTTCCTTATGTACCATCAGCTCCTGCTGTGGCTACAATTAAGTGCTTGAGGCTGGGCACTTGTCATTCAAACAGCAAACAGAAAGTACAGGCACTACCACAGAGACGTGAAAAAAGGGATGTGCACTGAGGAGCCAGTCATGATTGGTCAGACCTATGTGACTAATTTGCTCATGGTCCCTGGCAGGTCAGCGGCTTCTCCATCCCCATTCCCTACACACGAACTCAGTAGCCCCAGTGTGGAGCAGTTCACAGCTGCAGAGTGGGTAACCACCCCCTCAGCCTTGGGGAGACTATCACATGACAGATGTGCCAAGAGACAAGGACACATACAAGCTGTACACACTGAACATGTACACTCTGCCCTTCCTGTGATGTAGTCTGGGGCTGACGATATGAAGAAATTTTCTGAGAGGTTCCCTAATTTTGAGAACTTACAGGTGTGAATTTCAGCTCACTTTATTTCTCTTTCTGGATCAAAGTTGTGATGGGACAGAACTGACAATTCTGGAGTAAAGTGTTTTGGAAGTGACAAGCTGCTCCTGCATTGTGTGTATTTACTCTTAGCACAGGGGGATGTGCAGCTCCCCCCACATTTCTGACCCTCTGGTGGTTGCCCACCTTTGGTGCACCTGTCTGAAACTAAAGGGGAGACATAAGTTAAAAAACCACGCAGCAAACGCAGCCTAGAGGTAAGAGGAGCTGAGGAACAAAATAAACAGAGAGCAATGCCTTAGGAGATGATGGCTTGCACACTTAAACTTATTTCTAATTAAAAAAAAAAATCTTCAAAGAAGGAAGAATGGTGAAAGACTCAGATTCGGATTCAGAGTTCTTTGGTGTCCCCCTCGATGGGAGAGATGCTACTTCCTGACACCATTAATGGATCAGGCCTAATGGCACAGACATCCACCCTGCCTAGAGCTAAGTGGGGAGCCCCAGCTCTGCACAGACATGCTAGCCCACCAAGACTCCCTGGTGGAATGACCTCCTCTGGTGTAGCTACAGCCCTGTCAGAGATGGGCCTGAATAATCCTCAGGGATACTGCTTCGTGGAATTAATACTTCAGGGTTAGCTAAATCCACAAAACAGAGAACCTCCTGAAACATCCAAAACATTCCCATCAGGTTCTTGGCCTGCTGAGTCTATAACATCTAGGTCCTGGATACAGACTACCATCATGATGTTACCTATAGCGACCTTCAGGAAGGGGCTCAAAGAGCTGAGTTTTTGTTTGTTTGTTTTGTTTGAGACAGGGTTTCCCTGTGTAGCCTCTGCCTCCCGAGTGCTGGGATTAAAAGGGTGCCTGGCTGAGTTTAGTATCTTAAATCAACATTTCTGTCTCCCTTTTCTCTGGTCACGGACTGGCTGTTTGAGCTGCCATGTCCTGGAAGGACGAGAAGCTGGTGCATCCCTCATCTGCCTTCCAGGCTGTGTTCCTCCCTACTTCCAGGGCCTAGGTCAAGTCTAACCAGGACAGGCCCCTGTGGTTTTAGATGCTCTATGTGTTGTAACATCCACTTCCTGGTTGGGTGCCCTTATGATCTCACATGGAAAGCCAGGTGTTATAATGCATGGTTTTTTTCAGTGAATATGGTATATACTTTCGCTATATTTTATAATCAAAATGTATTTTAAAACAAACAAACAAAAACAAAAACCCCAACTAAGTCCATCTCCCCATCTCCAGTAGAAGAAAAAAATACAATTTAAAAACAAGAGTAAGAACACACCAACATGGTGTTTTTCTGTCTGGAAACTGCAGGAGCCTGTGGGGAAGGGGCGCTACTATGATAAAATGAGACCCTTTCTCTAAGGAGCCCCAGTGCATTTCACCCAAACAAGGCCCCGCCATGGCACACAGGGCCCTGCAATCCTGACTTGGGAGGGCTCGCTCCCGTCAGGAGGGCAGGTGGTGAGCTGGAGATGTCTGTGACAGCACATGTCAGTAGGGGGATCTGGTAGGACCTTCATGAAATGAGGATCAAGCCCCACAGGATGAAAACCATGGGAGATACTCACAAGGACACAGTCAGGGCTCCTGAAATGGATACACAGTAGGTCTCACTTAAGCAACAACACACAGCCTCTTGAGTCTGCTGGGAATCTGGTGGAACTGACAGTGACTATGCTCATTCTGTTTTTTTCTCAGTGTGTGTCAAGGACACAAACACAGCCAGAGCCACACAACCGTCAGTGCTCTGGATGCAGCTGTGGTGGATGGGTGCTGTGAGATGAGTATGAACCTTCTCTGCTCATGGCCCTGAAGCTCTTCAGAGCAACCTGCTGGACCAGGCTGGCACACTGAGCTGACAGCCACAGCCCCTCCTCACTCTACTTCTCCCTAATCCTGAGTGGAAGCAACAAGGCACCTGGGGCAAGTCTAAGCACAGGAGGTCCAGATGGTCCACTCCAGGGCCCTGGGGCCACCCTGTGCATACAGGGTGCTGAGCAGCATCTTGGGGTTCAGCCACAAGATGCCAGTAGCACCCAGGCCTGCCTGTCCGAGACACCAATGTCTGGTCTGCAGCGTTCCGGCCTTACACTGTCTCACCAGCTTCAACCTGAATATTTTATTTTTCAAACACGTGTCTGATAAAGCTGGAAGGAATAATTTAACAATATGCCTTACCTGGCACGCTCCAAGAATGGTACCCGCTTAAATAAATCTTTCCATCCTGTGAAGCTTTCTGAGTGGTTCCTACCCACCAGATCCCAAGGAAGGAGCAGAAGGAAGGCTGTGCTCTGTGTGCATAGCAGTCCTATTGAGTTCTTCGAGGTCACAAAACCTCTCTGGTTAGAACCCCCAAATGATGGCCAGCCAATACAGGCTATGGACACATTTGATCTTCAATTAATTAGAAGCAAATCGAGTTTTCCATGATTTGAGCCTAACCAGGGGCATGGACGTTTCTAGAGGCAGCTGAGGCAGCAGATCCTAGGTCATGACTCTGTAGGACACAGCATCCCTGCTGCAGGGCTAGCGTGTGCCAAGATCACATCATATCATGCTGGGGTCCCCCAGGAGAGCTGCTAAAACCTACTGTGAGAACCTAACTGTGAAGGACCTACGAGAGGAGCGGCCACGCATAGATCTGTGTGTGGTGGTTCTCTTCTACTTCCTACCTCTATAATCTCGTGCTCTTTTACATATAAACGCTTTTTTTTTGCAATTAAAATAATGTGGCATAAAAGTGACCTGACATAATTACTTCTTATTTTATAAATCTCATTCCTAAGCTCTGAATAAATTATTTATTCAAGAATCTCACACAAAGTAATTTCTATTTTCCTATACTCGAGGAAGCCCTACTCAGTAGAACTCAATGTCTAATGTAAACTGAGATATAAAGCGGTCACTGGGTAGCTCAAGAGGGGAAATGTGTGGCAAGGGGTGGTGATGGGCCCCTATGCCCCCCATGCACCCCCACCGTGCACCTGATCCCCATTCAGATGTGAGGTGCCTGGCACCCTACACATCCCCTTGCTGCCCTGTTGGGGTGAGAGCTGCTGGGGATGGTGCTTGATGTCCAGGCTCCCCGTGCCCTCCCCAAGATGTACACCTGTCCCAGTTCAGATGCAAGGCTCTGGGGGACGATTCGGCACTGCAGCCTCGCACTCTGTGCTTGACACCCGCCTGGCTCAGGGAGTGAGAGAGAACTGGTCCTGCTCTGTGGGCTTCTCCACCCAGGCGCCCAGCCCTGCCTTGATGAAGGCAGTGAACAGACGTGCCTTGGCAGCCTGGTACTCCTTCGCTGCCAGCTTGGACTCGTGGTATGTGGTAGGCTTAGTGATCTTGGTGCGCAGCAGGTGGGGGGAGACCTGTAGAAGGATACATGCACACGTAAAGCAAGTATTGGAACAGCAACAGAAGAGAAAGAAACCTAGCATGATGGTCAAAAATGATGCTCAGAATTGTGCTGGTTTGTGAAAGGACAAACAGAAGGTGGTGTTCTTCTAGATGGAAAAGTACCCACCAGAGGCCAGGCCTAAAGCTCAGTTTCATCTCTAAGCAGTAGCCTGCAGGTCAGACAGATGGCTGCAGGACCTATGCTTCTGGCAGAGTAGAATTTGCCCCCTGTAACTACTAAAAAGAACACCTGTGTAATAAATGCCTTGCCACATTGGCAGAGCCTGGAGGTGTCCTGCTAAGACCTTGGGGCCACCATGAGAGCATTTGTCTGTCTCCATGAGAATGGTAGAATTTGTCTGAGCCCCACACCATTGCTCTGAGCTGGCCTCATAATAAGAAAACACCATATCCCTGATAAGAACTTAGACAAGAACTAATGTTATCCTGCCTTAGTATCTAAAGTTTTACTTGGTGAAAAGGGCTCTGGAGCTAAAGTAAGTTTCTGACCCTTGATGAAGCCATCACAGGGCAGTGCTAAGAGATTGCCCTTCTTTTTCATGATTCCCAGCACAGTGGCACGAGCAGTCACCTTCCCTCATGCCAGGACAGTAGCTAAGACTGCAGGGGTGAGGGAGAAAGCTGCCTTTGAGGTAGCTCTCAGGTTTGTGGAACAGGGGCCATACATTTATATTAACAACAATCTGAAGAAAGAAGAATTTTCAAATGATCTTGTTAGGAAGTTGCAATGATGACATGATGATGAAAACCAGGAGGGATGGAAGGAATGGAAACGGACACGCTGGGGGAGGTAGGCCGACACCCAGTGAGGGCGCCTCAGTACCTTGCCGTGTACACGCATCCAGCGACAGTACAACGCGTGCTTACACAGGCGGGATGGGCGGCCTAGCTCGTCCTTCCCTGTCGTGGCATTGATGACTTCAATGGCGGAGTCTCCCACTGTCCAGTTGACGCTGAAGTTGGGGGCCTTCCCTGGCTGCCGTGCCTCTGCATTACTGATGCCTGAAATAGAGAAGACACAAGAAGTGACTTGAAGCTCTTGTTTTCCACCAGCAAGAAGGAGGTACCCAGAGCAGCACACAGTTGAGAGCTGAGAAAGTATATCATATCAGAACAAGGCATACAACTGTCACAAGGAGGAGGCTGAGCCTCCCAGTGTTTGGCTATTTAGCTGTCTCTTGGTGGCCCAGGAAAGAATAGAGCTGAGAAGTCAGAATTGATACCTAAATGTATACTTGTCTGTTTGTCTGTGACGGGCAAGAGTACAGCATCTGATAGAGCCCTGAATCTATATGATTTCCTACCAAGCATCTACAGAGCACCTTGCAGGTTGCCTTAGCGTCACTCAGGTTCTGTAAAGTGAAGCCAGTGGGGTTGCTTAAACACAGCATGTAGCCCTGCAACATATCCAGGCCATTCAGTTTCACAACCCAGCCCTTGAGGTATGCAAGGAACCCTGGTACTTAGCAAGTAAGCACAGATGCACCCGTGTACTTAAGTTCATTGTAAGCAACCGCAGGCTTGATTTGGAGAGTGAAAGGTACAGGGCATGTGGCTGCTATGGCCCTCTTAACAGCTAGGGCTTTTAAGAAGAGTGATATAGGGACAGAAATGCAGAGGTAATCTAAAGACTATAGAGAGCTTCCCTGAGCCAGAGGACGTACTTCAGCATGCTTGTTACTCAAGGCTAAAGACTTCTGAGAGGACTAGAGAGAAACGTACCTCGCACACACATACAAGACAGAGACAAAGCCCTGAACCAAACTTCTAGAGAGGAGCCAGTGTCTGAGATAAAACAAAACAAAACAAAAAAACCCCAAACATAACAGATTTAATCATAGAATGCAAAGTGCAGAGGAAAATGCCAGAGAAACCACTAGACATGATGACAGAAGCTACTCAGAATGAAACACACAGACACAGACATAGATAGTCACACACACACACACACGGGGGAGGGAGACCACCTAAGAATAGGAAATCATCAAGAAGTGGGACAAGCACCAAATCTATCTATAACTAGATTTATTAGAGAGATGGGGGCACAGAAAAAAAACATATGAAACAACATGAATAAAATCTTTCCACATTCTATGAAACCAACAAACTACAGAACTAAGATACTCAGCAAACCCCAAGCATAAGAAATAGGAAGAAAACCACATCAAAGCATGTCACGATAAACCGCTCAACATCAGCAGAGAACAAAATCTTAAAAACAGCCAGAGAAGACACACAGAGGAACCAAGATGAGCTGGACAATGCAGATAAGACGACAGGGCAATGGCCTTTGAGTTCTAAAAAAGCATAAAGCCTCTATCATCCCAGAAAAATGCACTAGCTCAGCAAAATGTATTTTTAAAGATGAAAGCAAAATACACTTTCAGACATACTGATGCTGAATAATTAATTCATTATCAGAGGACTCTTAAAAGGAATGTAAGAATTCTCTCATCAAAGGTGAAGATGATAGCAAGTGGGAAGCCAGAGCCATATGAAAGTAGAGAGGGAGGGAGAATCTCGTATCATTTAAATTCCTTTAAATGTTAATAGAATCTTGAAATGAAAGTAATTGTGTGGGATTTTTAGCACGCAAAAAAATTAAATTGTGATAATATCACAAAGGCTGGGGGAACAGAAATGGGAGCATCTATTGTAAAATTCAGGGGAGTATTTCTGTGTGTGAAGTGTAGTAGTGTCACTTGAAGGCAGAAGGGTGGTACATTAAGGATGCATATAATAAACCTTTTCAAGTAATTAAATCTACAGAACAAAAGTAACAGCTAAAAAGTAAAAAGGAGCTAAAATATGATCATCAAATACACTATCACAGTAAGAAAAAATGGAAGAGGGCAACAAAAAACATTTACATCAAGTAGAAAATAAGTAGCAAAAATGACAGTTAATATAATCATAATAAAAGTAAATGGTTCAAATACTTCAGAGAAAGGAAGAGATTGTCGTGTTTAAAATAAAAAAGACACTAAAAAGATACATATGCTATCACTAATAAGAAGAAAGCTGAAGTCACAAAAGAGATCACAGAATGAAGGACATTTCCCGAGATAAAGGTCATCAGTGATAAAGGAGATGGTTTATTAAAAAATCAAGAACCCTAAACTTTTATGCAATTATCACAGAGGTGAAAAATACATGAAGTAAACACTTACATTAGTAGGAGAAATAGACAATCTATAATTCAAGTGAAGAGACAGTCAATATCTTTCTCTCATGAACTGACAGGTCCAGTAGATCAGTAGGGACATGAAAGACATTACAAAGTCAGCCAACTTGGTTGAAGTTGAGAGACCAAAGTGACAGCTATCGTTAAAACCTAGAGTAGGTGAGTAGGTGCGGTAAAGTAGTTAGTAATCCCCTGAGGGGAGAGCTACCTCGCTGCATTCTTTCCCCACCCACTAGAGATACAGTTGCTAGGAAACTGGCCCATCCCCCTAAAGAGGAACACCTGGTCATTAATGGCCTGGGAACCTTCCTATAGCCAATCGATTAAAAAATGTAGCATTTTGACCAATAGATGCTTGCCAGGCAGGAATTGCCCCTGCCTTGGGCATGCTGGGATGGACCAGAATCTATAAATCACCCAACTAACCTGGGCACGGGGGCTCAGCTCTCACCGCCTCGGCGGTGAGGCTGTGTTGGCCCAAGCTGCAGCTTGTAATTTACAATAAAAAGACCCTCATGTGTTTTGCAACGGAGTCGACTCCTGTAGATCTTTTGGGGGCTCGTGAACTGGGTATAACAGAAGTAACATTTATAGATCATTCTACCCAAAAACAACTGATATTCTTTCTTTGTTCTCACAGGACATTTATAAAGACAGATTTTAAAAATGTATTTATGCTAGGTGGTGGTGGTATATGCCTTTAATCCCAGCACTTAGGAAGCAGAGGCAGTAGGCTTCTGAGTTTGAAGCCGAGTCTGGTCTACAGAGTATTATGGATATAAACATGTTTTGGTTTTGGTTCCAGGTGTGGGATGTGGGACTGATTCAGACAGTCCACAGCAGCAGACTCTTTGCTTCATGTGGGCTCTGAGAGGCGCTCTTTGCCAGCTGCAGATAGTTTAAATGTGAGGACTCTAGAGAGAGAACAAATGCCAGAGCCCAGAGAATGAGTGGCTCCAAAAATAACAAGGCTGCTCCATCTTCCCCTTTGCTGCTCCTGGTTGCTGCTGTGAGACAAGAAGTTGGAGATCTCCTGAAACAAGGCTTGGACTGGCTCCAAGGAACCCGACAACCCTGACCATCAGGAAGCAGCTAAGAGAACTAATCCCCCTCTCCCACTAACCCTTTCTCTCTCCTACCTGGTGTTGGGGTGCTGGAAAGGATTGGGGTGGAGTAGAAAGAAAGAGAGAAGTGTAAATAAGAGTTTTTAAAAGTATGCCAACAACAGTGAGTTCTAGACAGCCAGGGATATACAGAGAAAACTTGTCTTGAAAACATACATACAAACATACATACATACACATGTTACTTCTGTTTCATCTGAACTATTTTATTATTTTGTACACAGAGTATTAATTGCTCTTCCGCTAGTTCTTCAAGGTACTAGCAGAAGTATATGTGTGTGTATGTATGTATGTGTGTGTGTATATATATATATATATATATATATATATATATGTAAATATATATATATAATACACATGTACATTAACAGAATACACGTGGTGGTCAGAGGGCAGCTTGTGGCAAATGGTTCCTCTCCTTCCACATTGTGCACTCAGGGGATCCACACAGGTCATTAGGCTGGACAGTGTCTTTAACCACTGAGCCCCCTTCTAATATTCTAAAAGTAAACAGCACACTTGCAAATAACCTATAGACAAGGAGTTTTGAAATGAGTGAAAATGAAAACACAACAAAAAGATATTTATAAATGCTATAAAAGCAGTAAAAGACAATGACTTCTGCTAGCATGTTGAAGAACTGGAGAAAGGGCAAACAACATACTGTGTGCACAGAAAAATGAAATAATGAAGAGAAATAAGAAATAATTAAATAAAAAAATGATAGGGAAAATTAATGAAAGCAGAAATTGTTTTTTTTAGAGATGACTAAAGAATTGATACTGTTAGGTTGACTGGAAAAAGAAGACCGCAAACTACTGTCTCAGTTAGGGTTTCTTTCTTTCTTTCTTTTTTTCAGTTAGAGTTTCTATTGCTGTGATGAAACACCATGGTCAAAGCAAGTTGGGGAGGCAGGCGTTTACTTGGCTTACTCTTCTATATCACTATTCATCATGGAAGGAAGTCAGGGCAGGAACTTGGGAACAGGAGCTGATGTGGAGGCCATGGAGGGGTTCTGCTTACTGGCTTGCTCAGCCTGCTTCTTATAGAAGCCAGGACCACCAGCCCAGGGACAGCACCACTCACAATGGGCTGGGCTCTCCCCTATCAATCACTAATAAAGAAAATGTCCTACAGGTTTACCCACAGCCCTTTTTTACGGAGGCATTTTCCCAACTGAGGTTTTCTCTTCCATGATGACTCTAGATTGTGTCAAATTGTCATAAACCTAGCCAGTACAATCACCAGTACCAGGATGGGACACAGTGCCACTAGAGATGCCACAGAGATTAAGATGGTAAGACGAAAATCAGGGATACATTTACACCCACATTTCACAAATCAAATGAAACACACACATTTCTTGAAGATAAAATCACCAAACTTACTCAAAGACAAAGATTAGTGAAGAAGTAACAGACATTTAACTTGTAATTTCCTGTGGCTGGAGAGATGGCTCAGTGGTTGGGAGTACTGGCAGTTCTTCCAAAGGATCTGGGTTCAATTCCCAGCACCCACATGACAACTTACAACTGCCTGTAACTAGTTCCAGGGGATCTGTCACTCTCACACAGAATACATGCAGGCAAGACAGCAATGCACATAAAATAAAATAATAAATCATTCATTTGTAATTTCCTCATAAAAAAGCCTCCACCAAATAGCTTCACTATGAATTCAATCAAACATTTAAGAAATCATATCAACCCAAAACAAACCCTTCCAGAAAACAAATGGGAAGAGATGCAACTCAACTCATTTTATGCCTGATAAAGATATTAACAGAAAACTAGAGCAGCCTTGCAGCTTAATGTGGTAATTAACGTACACCAGTCATCCCAACACTAAGGAGGCTGAGGCAGGAGGTTAAGAGTTCCAGGTCAGCCTGGGTCGCATAGTAAAACCTGTCAAGAAAGTAAGGAGAAGAAGGAAGGAGATGAAGAGAGGGAGAGAAGGAGAGGAAGAAGCAGGAGAGAAGTGCTCTTACACACTCTCTAGAATTTTCCAAAACACAATACATGGTCACATACATGGCTATCTACACACACACACACACACACACACACGGCAATGTTACACTTTGGAAGAATGGGAACTGCTCAAAAGGAAAGTGTAACACTGGTTCAGTGTTACCCAGCAGCTGTCAGCACTGCTGTAAGTAAGTAAGGTACAAGCAGGGTTCTTGCCAAGAAGTATGTGTGCTCAGCCTACCCAGCATTTTAACAGCTAAGACAGCTTCCTGACGAGTGTGAAGGAAAATGATCCTGTTCAAGGCTGCAGCTTTGCTGGACAACTCAGCATCTTGGGCTACTTAATGAATCACATCATTTCCTCTGAGAACACCACCCTCTGAAGTTTCTCACATGGATCCTTGCTTCAGCTTCATCTTAGGCTCTGAGACTGCTTCTTCTGGATTTGTTGTTGAGCTACCCAACTGCTGCATGGAAAATATCAAGACTGTTCCTTTTCTGAGGGGAGGAGGAATGAATGTCCACTTAGCTGCAATTTGTGGGAGTCTCTGACCACAATGAAATTGGATTGTTTGTATGCAAATAGCTATGTGTACTATGTCATCTTCCTTTTCAATTGCATTACTTCTGTGTGACAAACCCAGAATGAAGGACTGTTGTTGAATGAATTCGATGCACTTGACCTGAGGCGTTCTACATCAAAGCTAAATGGCCAATTAGCTAAGAAGTAAAACTCGAAAGTGCAAACCTCCCCCTTTATATTTTAAGCTAAGTAAACCACTGTCTTTAACAAAAATAGCAAATAAGGCAAAAAGAAAATAGCTAGCCCAAGGTTCCAGTCTAGCCATATACTTTATCTGAACAGAAGGCTGGAAACGGTCACGAGTACATTTCAAGTCTCCAGGGCTGACACATCATGAGGATGGACACCCATGAGCAGCTTATCTCTCTGGGGCTGCAAAGTAAGAACTAGGGTAATGAGTTGATCATAGGGCACCGTACAGAAACCAATAAAACGGGAATGACTTAGCTGGTAATGAGAGTCCCCAGTTGTTGTAAATTAAGTGTGCTAAATAAGAACTTTTAACATAAAACTGCAGAGAAACTGTGAATTGGTCTAACGATGGATTCAGCTGAAAAAATCAGGAGAGCCGGCACGGACAATTTTTCTTATTTTTACTTCAAAGGCACATTCTAATAATTTCTTCACATAATTGAATGTTATGAAATGATATACTTTCACAAGGACTAAAACATATTTCATATATTTTGTGTATGTAGTGAACAATACAGATATTTATGATTACTATGGGCTCATGTTTTAGAAATTATTAGTCCTTACTAGTAGATTAATGGAAATTCATTAGTCTTTATTCTGCACATAAGAAACTGAACACCCCACCCCTTCTTTCCAGGGGGCCTGACTCAAGGGACCTCACATGGAAAACAAGTGTTCTGTCACCAAGCTACATCCTTAGCCCTAAGGCATGAACTTTAAGGGAAGCCATGTACATGGTACCTGCCCATGGTGGCCCAGAGAGCCACCAGACATGGGCAGGAGGGGTCCTCTGAGTAGCTGTGTCCACCGAGAACCAATTCCTTAGGCTGGGAGGCAGAGTAACTGTGAACTGTTACTCTTATTTCTTCACAAAAAGTGAGTCCACCAATGATCAGCCACTGCACTTCTGCAGGGAGGAGTACAGCTTCCCCAAGGCCTGGCAGTCCTACTGTCTCCCCAGGACCCCTCTCCCCCAAAGGCCGCACTCCTAGGATTCATATATCCATGCCCCCTTGTTTGTCC
Organism: Psammomys obesus; assembly: GCF_907164565.1. Taxonomy (NCBI): domain Eukaryota; kingdom Metazoa; phylum Chordata; class Mammalia; order Rodentia; family Muridae; genus Psammomys; species Psammomys obesus. Next base: position 1,227,941 of record NW_026590405.1, read on the forward strand.
ATTCTTGTGATAATATTGCCCTTAAAGCTAGCACTAAAAAGCCCAGTCCACCCCAACACCATCCTAGCAGCCTGTCACCCATGCTCCAGAGCCCTCCTGTGGGTGGAGTCATTACCAGTGGACTTCCCTCTTGTATCTCAATGAGCCTTGGACAATGGTCTTGGTCAGAGGATGATCAAAGTCAGGGAACCTGCTGGACAGGAGCTGACACCAGGCTCCCCTGAAACATGCAAGTGCTAGATATGCAGCCATCGGGAAAGAGCTGCTCAGAAAGCTGGAGAGGTTTCTATTTCTAATCACTATGAAATGAAGCCAGGGAGGTGGCTCAGGAGGTAAAGTGCTTGCCCCACAAGCATGAGGACAAGGATCCGAGTTCGGATCCCAGCATTTGCCTAAGAAGCTGAGTGTGGCAGCTATAATCTAAGCTGCCATTAGTAGTAGCTATGGCTTCATGCCAAGGCCCAGAGCGCACCAGGGGGTTCTCAACGACGTAAGTTCTTAATTCTCCTTATTTTAAGTGTGGCTGCATTTAAAACAAACAAAACAAGAAGCAGCCCAGCGCTGGATTTTCTATCAAGATTTGTGAATTTTTAGGTCACTTTGTCTTGGTAACTTTAATTGTCTTGTGTTATGTGCGTGTTAACTTATGTTCCTTCCTAAAGACATGACAATTCACATGGTACATTAGCTGCCATTCACACAGGTAAAAGGGGAGGAGGCAGGGTTTTCCCAACACAACTCCAACTATAACAAATGCATGAACTTTACACCACACCTGCTCAGCTCAGCAAGAGGCTGACAGAACTGGCTGATGTCTCAATTGTCCTTTTGTTCAATCCACTTGTTTAGATGTAAGAAAACATCCCAGAGAACTGCAAAGGGTCTGCCATGATGGGGACTTAACAAAAGTGTGACCTCACAAATTAAAGAGGGTATCAGGTTCTCTGACTGCTTTTGTTTCTGGTGATACCCACTATGGTATCTGTTTCCATCTTCAACTCTTCAGGGATCTGACTTTGCTATGGACTGTGGGAGCAGGAGTGTGCCTACCTGCCCAGTCCCTGGGACGCCTGACTTCTTGGGGGGCGCTAACCCTTGTCAGCCTCACAGGCATCCTAGTCTAAAGGTGTCCTCATTAAAGCAAAATAGCAGCAACACACACTGCACTGCTCTTTTCAAGGGAAGCAGCTTACACTCTGCAATGACCCTGGTGCTGTCCGGGGGCTCAGCCATGAGTCATACCATGCTTCCTGAAAGTGGGCCATAATCCTGATCCAGAAGGATCAGAAAAGGTACTGGTCCATCCCAATAACTGGGAAAAAGAAGAAGCAGGTGCACAAGCTACCAACAAGGCAGTCAACAGAGGGTTGTGCTCCCTTTGCCACCTGCAGAGTCAACTTTGTTGGCTGTATTGCAGGCATTGTCTGTGGGAATGTAGGTAGGCCAAGGGCAAGGACTGCAAAAATGAAGGGGTCATGAGGGGCCATGGGGAATAGAGATGATATGTAGAGGAAGTGAACAACTTTTATTTTACATACTTTGTACTCTTAAAAAAATATGGAACACAATAGTAACTTTACATTCTATCCTGCAGGTATTTGTCATATTTTTACATATAGATGAATTTCATATACATAAAACATGATAAAACACATCTAACTTTTATAAATGAGGTCCACTTCAGATTTCAGCTCTTGAATGGAATATTGCTTAGATAGTCTAATCAGTTACTTTGGGGCATCTGTGTGCCCTGTATCTAATCTTATTCTCATACTCTATGAATGAATACAAGATAGTGATAACCAGAGCTTAACACTCAAAATGTTTTGGATCTGGCTGGACTGTGCTCTCTAAAGGCCACATTCAGGAGCTTGTACTTACTGAGCTGAGGCAAAGGTGGGGGAACATTTCAGAGCTGAGGTCTAGTGGAGGCAGTAGGTCACTGGGCACATACCCTCACTGGGGATCAGTGTTCTTACAGAGCCCCGGTCAGCTCCTGGACAGTAAGTTCTTATAAACGGAGATCCTGACCCTCACCTTGCTCTCTTGCCATAGGTCAGGTTCTCTGTCTCTCTGTTCCTCTCTCAAATTTGTGTGTGTGCCTGTGGAAGCCAGAAGAGGCATCAGGTTGCCTAGAACTGGAGTTATCGAGGTTGTGAGCCACTAGGTGGGTGCTAGGAACTGAACTTGAGTGCTCTTAACTGCTGGGCCATCTCTCCAGCCACACCATGGGCTCTGCATGCATTCTACTCTCTGTTGTGATGCCTTCCTATCCCACATGAGCTAGATGCTGAATGATGAAGCCCCCCTCATCTTGGACTTTCAATGTCTAAAACTGTGAGCTAAACAAACATCTTTTTATAAAGCATCTACCCTTAAATACCTTATTATAGTTAATGAAGTAGTCTTCCTCCAAATGTATCACGCTGAAAATTTCATGACTCATGAAAAATTCATGCACTAACAATACTCCAAAGTAACAATATTCCAAGTTTAACTTAAGCATCAGGTCTTGTGGGTTACAAAAAAAATTAAGGAATAGGGAGCTGCAATATTTGATCCTAAATAACTTCCATCTTTCCCCTTCCCTGTTTACTTCATATGCTCTGACAGACATGCTGTCAAATAAAAGTCCACACTGCTTTTTTGCAGTTAAAGACATGCTAGCAGCCAGGCACTGAGGCAGAGTACACATGCACCCCCCCCCAAAAAAAAAAAAAAAAGCATTTTTTTTAGTTTAGGATATGGTTTTAGTTTTGAGCTTACAGAAGTTAAGTAAAATGTTATTTTTTTAAAAGAGTAAAAATACCTTAACTGTGTCCTTTTAAATAAGGGTGGGCTTAGAAGTTAGGACCTTTGAATTCAAAAGCTCCTGTTCACTTTACTGTTAGCCACTGACACTCTAAAAAAAGAAAAGAAACCAGTAACAAAGGTGTAAAGGTCAGGAGAAGGGGCTGATAAAGGAGAGCATGGTATGGTAGGTATGCTCAGCACAGCTGTCATACCTACCACAGCTCAGAGGAGGCTGGTGGGCAGATGCCAGCAGCACTTGGGATAGCATCTGAGTGAGGACGGATGGTTGCCAAACCCCAGCCTGGCTGGTCTGGGGAAGAATGCCTAAGTCTTTGCCACAGGGGCAGGAATATAAAGTACATGAGAAAGCATAAGTGCCAGGCTCCTGCAATTTCTGTATTGACTAGCAGAGTTCACAGCTGCAGAGAGGCATTTGTCTTATAGAAGGACTGCCTTAAACAGCTCTGGAGACCAGGCTAAGAGGCTCAGAGACAAGGCCTTGTTTCCTTTTTAATGACTTTGCTCCTGCCTGGCAGCTATACACTGGCTTCAGGTGGGGTGATGTGTAGGACCCAGACACTGTGAGCTCAGGGGACTGAGGTAAGAAGGTGACAAAAGGATACTTGCCGCTGAGCAGGGGCTTGTTGAGGGTGTAGAGTGGTGGCAGGTCCTCTATGTTGGAGATCCGCTGGTACATGGCCCTGGAGAGGTGGTCCCCATGGTACAGGCTGCCCAGGATGATGCTGGAGAAGTAGATGGGCTCTACAAAAATGCTGAGCAGGGACCCCTGGATGCCCACCACGTTCCAGCTGCAGGGAGAAGGAAGCACATCTCAGTAGACACAGGTACAGCGTTACATACAGACACGGCTCAGAGTCATGCAGAATGCTGAAGGGATTGCAAAAGGTGAAGACCACGGCAGTGAAGACTGCTGACATGGCAGTTCAAATTTTAAATTATTTTTTAAAAATTATCTTGTACCATAAGATAACTTTGGGTCATAGTTTTATGGTTTCTATTGCTGTAATAAAATGTCGCAACTAAGAGCAACTTGGGGGAGGAAAGGACTTATTTCCTCTTAAGTCTCAGGGCAGTCACTCTCCAGTACTGAGGTAAGTCAGAGTGGGAACTCAAGGCAAGAACTTGGAAGCAGGAGCTGAAGCGGAAGCCATGGAGAAATGCTGCTTACTGGCTTGCTCCCCACAGCTTGCTCAGCCTGCTTTCTTATGCCATCTAAGACCATCTGCCTAGTGGAATTGTCCCCTTTAGGCTGGGTTCTCCCCCATCAATCATTAATCAAGAAGAAATGCCCTATGACTTGCCTCCAGGTCAATCTTATGGACAACACTTTCTGGAGGTTTTGTTGTTGTCATTGTTATTTTTTGTTTTGTTTTGTTTTGTTTTGAGACAGGGTTTCTCTGTGTAGCCTCGGCTGTCCTGGACTCAGCTTTGTAGACCAGGCTGGCTTTGAACTCACAGAGATCCGCCTGCTTCTACCTCCCTAAGTGCTGGGATTACAGGCATGCACCACCATGCCGGGCTTGGAGGCTATTTCTTAAAAGGTATTGAGAAGCCCACATGTTTCTTGTGGAAAAACTTGAGGGAAACCTCACAAGGGCAACTATGTATACTTTCCCTCCTTCTAATTGAACGGCTGCTCAATCAGGGATCTAGGGCTGTGTCTCCTGGGAAGCTCCTCAGAGGATGGTGGCCCCATGGTGGGGGAAGGGGTAACAACTGTGGTGCATGCACTGGAGACAGAGAGTGAGAACAAGCTGGCAGTTACCACACCACCGACTGACATCTGCAGTGGCAACACTGACATACCACTGGCCTACTGTGTGCCTGCTCTCTTCACCTCACAGATCAGAGAAGCAGAGCAACCTGGAAACCACTGAAAACCAAGCAACTTTTGTGATGGAAGAAGACAGGAGAAAACACAGGCCAGGTGCTAAACAATAAAGCACCAAAAAGGCAAACAAACAGATGAAGATCGAGGAACTGAGACACAAGCAGTTTAAGGCAGAGTACAGGGCTCTGTGAGAAAAGGAGTGAGAGAGACTACACACAGAGGCGGTTACCAACTTTAGGAAATGCTCCTTGAGCTAATCCTGAGGCATAGCCCTAAAGAGGGCATGCAGGAGGACATACTCCAGCCTTTGGGACAAGTGATTTGGGATGGGGTGGGGGGGGAGGGGATAATCATGGAGAGGTAGGACAGGCCAGAAGACAAGGTTTATCCAGGTGGCCAGAAACCACTAAGGGGAAGGGTGACATCCTAAGCCGATTCTGGAGGACTTGAGACTTAGAAGTAACTTAATCCCATTTGACACAGGTGTCAATGGAGACTGACTGACTAGCACTGCATTTTAGAAAGTAATGTCAATAGTACAGGGGAGGAGACTTGAGGACAGAAGGCCCCTGAGGTACATGAAGCAAAAGTCCAAGAAAGTAGCAGTGATGCTACAAACATCAGCAGATGTGTGAAGAGGAGGACCCTTGATTGGAAAACCCCTAAGGCCCAACCTTAAACTTACCCTGGACCTACTGTCACTGTATACCTACTGAATACCCAGGAGACCCCCTGCTGAACTTCAGCCTCTGACCTGCAAGGGAGTAAAAGGCAGATGGGTGCTTCGTGGGTCATGAGCAGTAAGCAACAGGGAGTCTCCACATAAGCAATTGCTGAGACTCACTTGGGTAGAGCTGTACCCAGTCAAGCTTTAGCCATCTGCCTCCAGCTGCTCAGGCCCGTTAGGTCTCAAGCTCGGACAAAGAGCTGAGGTACTAATTAACATCAAGGCAGACGCTGGCTGCCAGGTTCTCTCAGCATTCCTGAGTCCCTACTTGTTACAAAGTCTCCCTGGCTGGACTGCCCTTACCGTAGCTACTCTTCACTATGTAACCCAGCCATTTTAGCTATGTGGTCCTTTCTTGGCTGTTGCTCCTGGTTCCTCTCTCTCCTCTTTTTCTCTCCCTTCTCCTCACATGGTTCTGTTCAGAAGGCTGGTTGGTCATGTTCTTTCTGGACCCTTCCAGATGCCTCTGGCTACACTCTCCCTTATATCTATAATAATTCTCCTCCACCATACCTGAGCAGTGATATCCTCCTTTTGCTTCTTTTTTTCATTCTCGGCTACACCTAGCATCACCTTCATCTCTCCCCTGCCATCACAGCAAATCTTAAGAATCTGCTTTAAGAACAGATGTAGGCTCTGACTTCTGGCTAACATCACACCTAGGCCTGGGTCAAAGGATGCCACTCTTGCCCTTGCCTTTGAGCCCTCTCCTGAAGGAAGCAAGAGGTCTGGCCCATTTCTCCCTGCAGCAGCCGGCACAACCCTGGGAAGACACTGGCTGGTCTAGTCCACTCCCTTGAAGGACCCTCCCCTCAGCAGGTGTCCAGAAAATAGCACATGTCCAACAGCCAGCTCTCTCTTACCAGCTCCCCTCGAGCTTCAGCCCTGGCCTCCAGGCAACCTGGTCTCCCTGCTTCAGCCTAGAGGACTGGGAACACGTGCATGACCCACTGAACTCCCTCACCAGCCTTTCACATAACTTATACTTCTAGTCACTGTGATCTTCCTCAGCCCCCACAAAGAAGGTCAAAATGCTGAATGGACAACCCATAATTCCCAGAATGTATTCTTTCTACCCTCCAAAAAGGAAATTAAAACAGCCTTCTCAATCCTTAGAGAACATCCAAAATGATTCAGCTCTGGAGGCCCAAGGGCTCCTTTTGATGCAGATGAGAACCCTGCTGATTTAGATGACTTTAGCAGAACTCAGTCCCCTGGGTAGTAATGCAGAATCTTGCAGAAACCAGCATCTGTCAGGAGTCATTAATTCTGAGCACACACTTCCTAGGAGATCCCAGGAGCTTCTAGAGCTCTGAGGCACTAGGCAGAGAACAGAGCTCCTCAGCTAGCTCTACTGAAAGACAAGCTCATGTCAATCAGCCTTACAGAGAATAGTCACACCCACTTTCCCAGACCACAGACCACTGTACAAGAACACCACAGATACAGCCAGATTCCATGTGGCAAAGCATCCATCCACCAAGTAACCTTCATACATGCACACACACACTGCAAACACAGTGTGTGTGGTTACGTCTAGATATGTCTGCCCAGGTTCCATGTCCACCTGGGCCAGGGCACTGGATGAGGAGCTTCCCTGCTCAGGCCCCAGAAAGGGGGACTCATTTGTCAGCAGAAGATAATAGGTACTCCCACCTCCTGGCCTTAGGACTGTCATGCTGGGCTCAGGGCTGGTCTGTGGCTTTTTTGTTTTTGTTTTCCTCAGATTATTGTTTGAGGATGGGCTACACAGTGCTGTCAACTGATCTACTGCAGAGCCTGACCTGGCCCTGAGCACCCAAGGACACTGACCAGAAAACATACAGCAAGAGCACCACACTGACTCAATCATGACCTCTTTCCACAGCCTGGCTCAGACAAACAGCCCATTCAGGATAGTACCTTGCTGTGGGTCTCTTTCCCCTCTGCTTTCATGTCACAGTCTTCAGAGAAATCCATGTATACCTGCATGCAGTGAGGCTCTTCTAGGAGCTTCCCTTGCCTCTGTGGAAGGTCCCTTCCCTGTCCATGAAGCGGGCCTTGCATACCTACCATCTGCCCTGAGCAAGTGAATGAGACAAACAAGCCTCCTGTCTGTTCTTGGATCTGTCTTTTCTTGCATCCTCGGGCAGCAGAGGCCATAGACTTAGCAGTCCCAGGAAGATTCTCAGGCCTCTTCATAGGGCCTCTCATTGTCCTAAGGGCAACCTTTCTGGGGCTGCCCTCACTCTATGGCCACTTGGATGCTATGGTGACCTCTAGTGCCATCCTCCTACCCTCAGCCTATGGCAGCCCTAAATTTTCCATCTGTTTCAGAATGCTGTAGTGCTCTTCTTCAAGGGAAAAAAGTGGCCTCTGCTGAGCACATATCTGTTCAGATCTCCACAGTGGCCTCTTTGGAGGCCCTGCATCTAACTGACATCATTCTGGCCCCTTTGCTATTCTTGGACCATGATTTTCCTGAGCAGCCATTTCTCAGCTTTGTTGTCTTTTGTGAAAACTTATGTCATTCCTATTTCTATCAATTTGCCTATGCTTTTGCTCAAAGCAATGTTTCTTTAATATGAAATAAAAGACACAGAGTTTTAAGAATTCTGACTTTGGCATTTGTTTGTGTGACTTACCTTCAGCCAAAGGCAGATGCCTCTCGTTCAGCACACCTTCAAACCAGTGCCTTTGAGCTGCAAAGCATCAAGGTTGTTTCTAATCTAGACTCTAACTTGATGCTGATTGAGGGTTAGAGTTCTTTTCTTACTACTATATGGCTTTTTTTTTTTTTTTTTTTTTTTTTACCAGAGTGGAACTTTGGTAAATATTAATGTTAGAAATCGTATTTAACTGAGAATCTATAAGATCCAGACCACTATAAAACTGAGCAGAGATAGCAGTGAAGGGATGAAGGGACAGGAAAGTGCATGGTTTCTGGCAAGCCTTTTGTGGCTGGTCCAACTCCCTACAAGGAAAAGTATAGAGTGCTTGGGGAAGCCTTCATACTTTGAGATGGAATGGGGGAGGTCATAAACCAGCATCTTGCCTATCTGAAGCCTGCTCAGAGGACTGGCATCTGTCTTGGCTGATTAGGCAGTGATGGGATGCGACTAGAGTTTAGAAGCTACTGAGACTAAGCAAGCAAAAGATTAGGACCTGTTTCTACTGGTAGGCAGGTCCCAGGGAACCAAGAACTTAGAAAAGCCAAACTTAGTTAGGAAGCACTTCCTTGCACAAAGCCAATATACATCAGCTGGGAGAGGTGTTTCCTTTTCTAAATGCTCAATCCCAGCTCAGTAAATAAATAAAAGGTACCAAAAAATGAAAATAGAAGCATGGACCTAAGGAGTAATAATACATTTCTAGAACCCAACCTTAAAGAAATGCAGATCTATGAGTGGCCTGGCAAATAATTTAAAGTAACTGACATAAAGATATCTAATGAGCTAAAAGAGAACACAGGCACTCAATGCTACAAGAAGACTACATAAACAAAATGATGTTACTATATCAATACATGAGAAAGTCTGAACATGAAGAAAACACTTGAACTGAAAAACTTGGCCTTGAAATCAATGGGAGAAAAACCCAGTGAACTTGAACACTGGCCATCAAAACCATCAGCAGAGAAGATTAAGAAAGTACAGAGAATATAGATGAAAACAGGGTATGGGACTTATGAATACCAATAAACAGAATGGCATGTAGGCCCTGGGAATTCCAAAAGAGGAAGAGAAAAGGGATAAAAGTTTATTTGAAGAAATGCCCGAAACACCAAGGAAAGAAAGGGACTACATTGATTCAAGGGCAAAGAACAAAAATGAGCATAAATATAAGGAAAATAACAGTGAGTGGATTTCAATCAATCTGAGTCAAGACAAACAATCTTAAGAAACAGCAGTGAAAAGTCAATGCTCACATAAAGAGAGCTTATCAGTTTCTCAGTAAAAACTTTATGAACGGGGAAGGAATGGGAAAATGTCCTCAAAGTCCCCTTCATGAATGAAGAAGACTTATGTCTCAGGGATCGCCAGTGGGCAGAATTTGTCACTACCAGGCCTAAGAAGAGACAGACAGGAGTCCTTCAAGATGAAGAGTCAGAAGAGGAGTCAGCAACAGAAAACTGTGTAAGAGCATAGGCAAACACACAGACAGACACAGTAACTGCAGGTACTGGAGAGACAGCCAAACAGTTAAGAGCATTCACTCAGACCTGGGAACTGGTTCATTTGTGTCACCTGGTGCACAACCTCCTGTAACTCCAGCTCCAAGGGACCCAACACCCTTTTTTCATCTCCACAGTCACCCTCACATTTATGGCATTCTTATGCATAAAACTTAGATACATACACATACTCAGGAGTAAAAATATAACTTAAAGAACTATTATATATAATAAATATATGTTTTAATGTATTATAATATCTGCGTGCTAGGATTGGGTATCCACCATTGTACCTGGCAGGTAATTTTGATTATCTGGAATTAAGTAAATTCGACTGTAGATCTATGTACATGGGTATAAAATACACAAAGACAATCTGTGCTACTGACAAAGCATGAGGGGGTGGAGCTAGAAGGAAGAGTTTTTATATGTATTTGAAGTTACATCATCAGTTTAAAATAGAATGCTACAGTTTTAAGATGTTTTATGTAATCAGAATCGTAACTTCAGGGATGGAGAGACAACTCAACATTTAAGAGGTACTGCTCTTCTACAGAACATGAACGTGGTTCCCAGGATCCACGTCAGGGGGCTCACAACTGCCTGTAAGTCTAGTTCCAGTGCTCTTCAATACTTCTCGCCTTCACACACACCTGCAGAGACCCCTGCCACACATGTACATATTTTTTAAAAATCTCTACAAAAATCACAGCCACAAAGGAAGTTCTGTAGAAAAGTACAAAAAGAAATGAGACTCCTATGAGGATATTTTAAAAGAAAGTCAGTAAGAGAGTAAATCAATAAAGGGAGAAATAAAACTGCATGCCACATAGAAATAAGAAAGTAAGCCTTCCCTACCCAGAATACTTTAAATGTTAATGGACTAAACTCCCCAGCCAAAAAAAAAAAAAACAGATTAACAAATGGATTAATAGCATAACAGGGTATATTAAGAAATTTACTTCAGATCTAAGGACACAGCTAGGCTGAAAAGTGAAAGGATAAAAGAGGTATTTTGTGCAAAAGATAACCAAATGAACAGGAATAACTAGATAATATAGATGTTAAACTACAAAAACTCAGAAGAGACAAAAGATAGTATAGGATGATAAAGGGCTCAGTTCACCAGCAAGATAACATAGCACATCTATCCGGCCAGCAAAGTGGCTCAATGGGTAAGGACACTAACGACCTGAGTTAGATCCCTGGGACCCACATAGTGGAAGGAGAGAACCAACTTCTGCAAACATCCGCTGACTTCCACCTGCAAAACAGACACACAAACCTATGAATATCACACAACAAGCCTTAGAACTTCTGAACACATGAAACAAACCATGACAGACCTTAAAGAGGAAATAGGTGGCAACATAATAACGTGAAGAAATGCCAACCCCCACTCACCTATGCATACATCAGATGGAAGAGCAAAATGGAAGCAAGAGATTTAGAATACTGCTGACCATTTGAATCTAATACGAACAAAACACTCCACTGTAGAAAAGCAGACTACACAAGAAAAACTAAATCACGCAAGTATCTTTCCATTCATAACAGAGTAAAACTATAAATCAAAGTAAAATGCAAATTGAAAAAATAAGTTTATGGAAATGAAATGTTATGCCCTGAAGACATCAACAAACCAAAGTTGCAAGGGAACTTACATGCATGAAAATAAAAACAAAACATACAAAAGCAACGGGATGCAGAAAATTCTTATGAAATCTCCAGGAAGTCTGGAAAGCCAAAACAACTTAGGGAAAAAAAAAAAAAAAAAAAAAAAAAAAAGAAGGTTGATGCTGATTTCAAAATGGTATAAAGGTAAGTAATTAAAACAATGTGACCCTGGCATACAAACACACCGTGCGACAGAATAGAAGGTGCTGTCTACAGACGGGCCCTCACACGCTTGCTCACCATCTCCAGCAGATGCCAAGACCACTCAATGGCAAGGATTTGGAGAAGGCACCGAATCGTCTCAAAGGTTTAAGGATGACAGTAATACCAAACATAAAAGGATCTCTCCAAATCAAGAAGAAAAGGGCCAAGACTGGAGAGTTGGCTCGGCAGCAGATCCAGGTTCAGGTCCCAGCACCCACATGGGGGCTCACAACCACTGTGCAGTCAACAACAGGCATGCACATGGCACTCTCCCATACAAAGCACATAGTATTCATATATGTGTGCAGGCACTCACATATACAAATAAAATAAGTAAATATTAAAAAACAGGGATAAGATAAAGGCTTCAAACAAAAGCAGTCTAAAGACAAATGGGCAAAGGATACAAATATACAATTTAAAGATGGCGAAAACAATTAGTGGTTCACATCTGTTCCACATCCCCAGTAATAAGAGAAGAAATGCAAATCTCAAGATGTCTGCCTTTAAAATGTGGTGGGAGCAAACATATGTACACAGGGGGTAGGCTAAGGTGACAACAACCTGATACCCTCTGTGAAGTTAGTTGTGAGACTCCTAAACTCCCAGAGGCCCTAGCACAGCTTGTTACAAGCTTCCTGAAGTCAGGGTGCAGGAAGAAGACAGCCAAAGTAAATCCCAGTGTCCATCCTGATGGGAGTAGCCCATGACTAAGTGAGAATACTTGATTCAGAAATAATGACTTACATAAAGAAAAAAGTCATACAATTGAATGGAAACGAGAAACAAAATGGGACTTAGCATGTAACAGCATCTCGAGAATTAACAACACACAAACACTTAAATGCTGACACACACAGCACTAGTAAGTCTCACAGCACACGTATACACATACAAACAGAGAAGCATCTGGACAGCAGACTGGAAAGACACATGAAGAGTAAACATGCCACAGCAGTAGAGGCAGCCATTAAAGCCCTAAGAGTTTGGAGCATGTAGGTTTTGGATTTTCAGTTAGGTATGCTCAATTGGTAGAGTCTACATAAACATTTCAAAACTCAAACAGCTTCCAAAACCTCACACACTTCTGGTCCTCTGAATCTTTTTCTTTCTTTTCTTTAGCTACGTTACCCAACCTGCAGCAGTGCTTGGGGACAATGGTCCAAGGCATATGTATGATTAATCCAGCTCTGAGTCTTATGGCTTCCCTATGAAACCCATCTTGGAGAAAACTCAATGCAAAGCACTTACAACACTAAAGAGATGAATGATGATTAGTTTCATGCCATACCTGTGCCTCCCTCAGCCATTAGGACACATCAGGTTGGGCAAATGACTCATCTGAAGCAAAGGGGCGAAAAGAGACACATGCACTATATCTATGTCAATTCCAAATCTTCTGGGTGGCCAGTCCAGAACCGCCTACTTTGGTGCCACAGGGGTGTGTTCTATAGAGAGGTTTGATTTTACATGCATTTGTACTTTTTAGTATTTTCCATCACCCACTGAAATACATTAGCTGAAACATAAAAACAGAAGAGCCACTGGAACTTACACTGGCATCTGAGGAAACAGATTCTAAAATCTGACCTGGATCTAAGCTCCCATGAGAAGCTGCTTCCCAGGCATGTGGTAACTAGAGCAGCATGTTCATGGAGCGCTAGCTTTGGTCTGGGATGGCTCACACTGTTCTAGTTGGTAAAGATCAATTACCACAGTGTCAACTAATAGGCAAAGCAATCACTATGGACACTGCATTCCCTGCTAATAAGGAAATCTTTGCATGTTTTCCTCAGGGAGCAAACTGTGTAAAATAGCTTCGTCTGTAGAATGTCCAATACAATCGGCTTAACCCTGATACCTGTGCTGAAAAGGACAGAATAAAAGGTAAGATGACGTTCTGAAGCAAATGGTGTGGAAAAACTGGAGTGTCCTATGCCATGGTCTCCCTGCCCCCTCCAGACTACCCTGGAAGCACTTGTGTACAACCTCAGTCCTTAGAGAACTTTGGAACACCTGAGCATGGACAGGGCTTGGCATGGTGGGGTGCGGGCCCATGTGGCCTTACCGTGCTATCTTGTCACTGCAGGACATGGTGAGCAGCCGTTCCCCCTGCAGCACCCCATCCCAGGTCTGGATGCTGGCGTTTGAGCGCACAGGGATTGTCCCCTCACCAGATTCTATTTTTGTCCGTAGCTGTCCCCTTGCTTTGCGATTTGGATGTCGATCTGCTGGTTCTAAAAGAAAGAGAGGGTTCAAAACCCACAGGCAATAAAACAGCTAACTTACTGAAAAGCACATCTAGCATGCTAAAATTTAAAGTATAATTTATAGATATTTATATGCAAACATTTATTCCATCCATGTAAAATATACATTCCAGTAAATATGTAAAATTGAAAAGAGACAATACAGACTACGTTTATGAACATGGAAAAAGGTGGTTTACATCTTAGCTGAGATGATTTCCATCATTAGTAGTGGAAACAAATGGAGGAAAAGGCTAAGATTCGCTAATTCTGAGTGACAGATACTTGAGTGCTTGTTATATTGTTAACCTCTCTGTTTTTATCATTTCAAGAATAAATAGAGACAAACACAGAAATCAATCCATTGGGAGCATGTGAAGATATTCCCAGCGATTAGCAATGACATATATAAATATGGATGACTTTAATTTCTTATAATTTTCTTAAAAAATAGTAATTATTTGAGTATTACTGATTTTATAATCAAGGAAAATCCATTTGGAATACATGGTGCTTAGACATGAGAGCAGGGATGTACACACATTACACACAAACTGTCATAAAGCCGCAGTGCTGGGCTGGCCTCCAAAGGACGGGACACATAACATTAGGGGCCTCAACTGCCTGTGTTCTCTGCTTCTGTAGAGCAGCCTCAGGCTTCCGCCACACACTCACCAGTTGGCGCTCACTGCAAATACAGGGATCACTTAGCACCTTCCTCTTAGAGCTAGCATTTTTTTCATTCACTGAAATTCTCAAACTAAATGATTAACTGGGAAGAAAGAATGTATACTTCTACGGGGACTCTTTTCAAATCCGCACCTAAGGCTGAAGTTTTAAAAAAAAACGAAACAAAGAAAACAAAAGAACACTGATGCGGATGCATTATAACACTACATTATATTATGTCTTCTTAAAAACCTGTCAGCTGCTGAGATTCTGGCGTCATACCCTCTAGCACTGGCTCGTGGGGAGAGAATATTCGGGCATCTCCGCAGGGTGAGGTGCTGATGTACAGGTGGAACTGCACAGCATCCTTCAGCCGGAACCCGCCCCGCTCTGACCTCTGAAATATGGACTTTTTCTGGTCTTCTTTGTTACTGCAAGGGAAGAGTTACGAGAGTGACAACTAAAGGTGTGTGCCATCAACGTGGGGTCTACGGTGGTGCAGAACAACTTCAGAGGCCAGTGCTTTCAGTGGGGAAGAGGTGAGTTTTCTGGAAACAGTATCTTGTTATATACACTAGGTTGCCCTTGAACCTGGGGTTCTGCTGCCTCGGCTCCCCTACTGCTGGGATTTACAGTTGTGTACCACCATGTCTGGCTTGAACTGGAATCATTGAATCCATGTTTACAGTAATCCACAGTTCAGGTCCATTTGGTGATCAATATGTCACCAACTGTGAGTGACTGCTCCTTCTCAGATACAACTTCAAGGGAGCAAGACCACACGAAGAAATGGCATTGTCAGGTACAACATCAGTTCTGATCATGCCCAGTGATTGAAATGAAAAGGAAATCTTCACCAGGCAGATTAGGAAGGCATGTTTTTTGTTTTGTTTTGTTTTTTTGTTTGTGTGTGTGTGTGTGTGTGTGTGTGTGTGTGTGTGTGTGTGTTTGTTTGGCTTTTCAAGACAGAGTTTCTCTGTATAGCCCTGGCTGTCCTGGAATTAGCTCTGTAGACCAGGCTGGCCTTGAACTCAGAGATCTACCTGCCTCTGCCTTCTTGGTGCTGGGAGTAAAGGCATGCACCACCACCTCCCAGCTAGGAGGGCATGTTTATATTCACAATACATAAGAAGAAAAAAAAAACATCTTAAATTATGGAATTGAAATTTCTGATTATGCTATGTTTTTGTGTATATGTCTTATATAAGTATGCATGTGTGTGTGTTTATGACTTGGTCCACTCTAGTTCATATCTGAACATCATGGGAGAATGGGACCTGCTCAGGCAGCATCACAGGAGAGCAAGGCTTGGCCTTAGTATTCCTCACACAGTTACAGTCCTGAGAACTCCATGCTTATAGAAACAAGTAAAGGCTATGCAATGCTTTCTGACAGAAAGTATTTTTAAATAGCTTCCTTCACTTGTTTACTCCTAAACTTACTTTAAATAAAGCTCAAGCTGTGCATAAAGAAACCTGAGCAGGGACCTTCGGGAGATTATCTCTGCATGGCAGTCATTTAGTGCGAGGCCACGGTCACTCATGTATTCACCGTTGATACATTTCGTCCCTGTTGAAACACTTATCACCTTGGCATCTTTGACGTCTGTACCTGAAAGACAGGAGAGTGACTGGCAGCTAATGATTCTGTTCTGTTTGACATGTGCCCTTGGCAACTGGACCATTCAGGGTCAGCTGAACACTTGAGCTTGTTTTCACGTATCTTTGTGTCTCCTGATTCCTACCTGAGAAACCTGAACCTAACAGCCTCTCCCTGAAGCTCTGTTGTGCACCATTTCCAGGAGGCTACCTTCCTCACCCTGTAGTCCACAGCCTAAACTTCATGTGGTCATTTCCACTGGCATGCATGGGTGTTTGAACAATCATTCTTGACTATAGGTAAGAAGCACTGTACACAAATACCAACTGGCCTGGAACTAGTCTCTAAAATAAAATGTTTAAGAGGCTAGAAGGAAAGACTTACAGGCTCAAGAGCGCCAAGAAAGAAAACAGAATCAGCTTCCATGGTTTCATTAGCAACTTTTCACACTTAGCCACACCAAGAGTGAAATCACACACAATGTGACCTTCCAGGGAGAGAACTTCATGATTAAATCCTGCGAAACAGATCACTGACCCAGACATGCCACAAAGACCTAAATATGGAAGGGAATGTGTCCTATTTGGTAGAACACATACCTAGTATGTATGAGGCCCTGGGATACAATGTATGACAAAACAAACAAACAAACAAACAAACAAACAAACAAACCCAACAGCATCTATAAACCAATCCTGATCATGGCTTTACAGCAAGACTCAGAATGGCTGAAATAGATGTGTGCTACATGCTGTGAGGGTTAGTGTTAACTGTCAACTTGACTAAGTCTCTAGGCAAATCTGTAAAGGGTTATCTGGACCAGGTTGGCCTTTGGGCATACCTATGAGAGATATTCTTGATTAGATTAATTGCTGCCCACTGTGAGCGGCACCATTCCCTGAGCTGGGATCCCAGACTGCATGAGAGGAAAGGAAGCTGAACAAAACATTCATCTTCTCCCTCTTGATTGCAGATGCAATGTGATCGGCGGCCTCAAGCTCCTGCCAAGTGACTTCCCCACTGTGATGGGATTCTCCAACTATGAGCTGAAGTAACTCCACCTAAACTGCTTTTATCAGGGTATTTGCGCAGAGCAACAAGAAAAGGAACTAAGGCACAGGCTATGTGGGAGGCACTATGCCAGAAGTGTTAGCAAATCACCCTCACTGCTTGTCCCCACTGTGTCCTCTGAGGAGCTTTTGTTTCCATTCTGAAGAAAAGAAATTCAGCTCACAGGAATTAATAAGCTGCCTGAGGCCATTCAAACAGTGAGAACACGGAACCTATATGTACCCAATTCTATTTCACTGGCTTTCCACACATGTTTTGGCCACAAGCAAACAAACAGTCAGAAAAAGATACAGAAGGCTAGTCCTTGAGGTGACTGGTATCATTAGTCTTTTCTGTTTTCTGTAACAGAATTCTTGAGAGAGAAATCTAAAGGGGGGCAAGGGGATGTTTTATTTTGACTAACAATTAGAGGGTTGGTCCATCATGGCAAAGTGGAACAGAACAGCTTAACTCATGGTGGTTAGAAGCAGAGAGATTGCCTGTACTCATGGGCCTTCTCTTTCCCTTTCTATTCCACCTGAACCTCTCGCCTATAGAACAGTGCCATCCACATTCAGGCTTAGTCCCTTCTGGAAATGTCCTCACAGACACACCTAGGCATTTCTCAAATCAAGCTGACAATCAAGAGTAGCCATCCTAAGGCCACCCCTCCTCAGCCTGACAACCAAACACCTTAAAACATCATTTCATCCTTGGTCTCCAAAAGGATGTTAATTAAAAATCCAGTTGGAAAAAAACAAACAAACAAAAAAATCCAGTTATTTTACTTCTTCTAAGAAGTAATCTTAACAGTCCCAACACTGTTCAAATGTGAAGGTCTACCGAGATTCAAGGCAAAATCTTAGCTGTGAGCCCCTGTAACAACTAAAGCACATTTTATATATTCCCAGAACACAACAAACCTCTCATTCCAAATGGGAAGAACAGGGGCAACTGGCAAACTGTAAATGAGCTCTTTGCCACACTGGAACGCAAATTTCCAGCACATTCTGGGTTCCCACCGGGAACCTTACCTCCATGTTTAGTTGCCCTGGTCTTCCAAGCTCTGAGGAATCACTCATTAAGCTGAGCTAACACACTCTAGTGCTTTTCTGGCCCACATCTCCAAACTTTTCTAAAATTCCTCCCACTAGCCACTTCCAAAAGGTTTTTCTGAACCACATACAGCAACAACTTCACTTGGTATCACAGATGGCACCAAGTTTCTGTCATATTTGTCACTGGTGTGACAAATTCATGAGAAAACTAAAGGGAGGGATTCGGATTTTTTTTTTTTTTAACTTTGGCTGAGTTTCTGCAGTTTGCAGTCCATTGTGGGGGGAGGGTGTGGTAGGGCAAGTCAGATATCATGGTTACCAGGAAAGGGCTGTGTTTATGAGTATGAGTTTGGGTGGGGGAATGAGGGAGAAGGAAGGGAGAGGAAGAAAGAAAGAAACAGGAAGAAAGACGAAGAATGAGAATGAATATGCTTAGATTAATTGGCTTCACCCAGCCCCATTTTTAAACTCTTTCTGAACCACTGGCCTCTGAGATCATGCTTTACAAACCTCCCAGATCTTCTGTTTTCACAAGAGTTTCCCCTGCTCTCCACAGAAACCGCCCCGATGCGGCAGTAGTGACACTAATAAAGCAGGAAAGGTCTAAGCTTCAACAGAAGAGAAAATCAGTAATATGCTGTTTCCAGAGTCAAAATGACGTCACCTGGTAACATATATACTGTGCTCTCTCCACAGGAAAAGACAGGTCAGGAAGTTGAATGTTGTGGGGGCTAAAGAGATAGCTTAGCAGTTAAGAGCATTTGCTGCTCTTACAAAGGAACAGGTTTAGTTCACAGTACCCACACAGCAAATATCTGTAACTCCAGTTTCAAAAGAAACCTAATACTCTCTTCTGGCCTTTGAGGCCGCTATATATATGTGTAGTACACTTACATACAAATAGGCAAAACACACACACACACACACACACACACACACACACACACACACAAATCCTTTTTTAAAAGTTGAACATTTTGGAGGAATATTTTTGGGAGGGACAGTTTGCTGGGCATTGACTTCAGGAATCTTGAGTGATAAACATGTGTTCTGTCCCCTAAGCTATGTTCTCTTTCCTAAGGAGGAAGAAAGGCTTCTGAGGACAATTCCTGTATTTGTATATGGCAAGTGCATAAAGATAAAAAGATAAAAGGCAACTTTCAGTGTCACAAGACTGAGGGCATTTATGGTTTTCAAACCAGAAAGCAGACAGGCTGAACAAAGGGCTAGATGCTTACCTGTGGTCATCACTACTCCAGAAAGCACTTTTCTTCGGGCATGAGGGGAGGAAAAGTTGTCTGTCAGGTCACTGAACTTACCCAGGACCAGGCGTGAGACGGCATCTGCCAATACCTGGGTGAAAAGCAGAGACCAAGTTTAGTGCCGGGGGTGGCAGGAGGTGGTGGTGGTGGTGGTGTTGTGGTAGAACCAGTCTCTCTCATGTCAACACATGCTGTCTAATGCAAAGACTTGTATAGTCTCACTTTTACTCTAGAAAACCCACACAGCCACACCCAGCAAACGTGTGTGTGTTCACACATGCATGAATGGGTGAACAAGGAGAAAAGTCATCAGTACTTTTATCTAGCCATGGACCCTATGTGCCTGGCAACATGGGCACACTGATGCAACTGTGGCATGACTATTATGGGGGTAACCACCACTTTACCACTGAATTGGAGGCCCACTCTGAAAAAGAGAACTCATGCCTGGCATTGTAAACCTGGTCCAAAGCCCAAGCCTAAGAGCTTAAGTCTTAGAAAGGAAGCCACTACTGATGTTTTGCTAAACAGACATGCTGTCAAACTGTTTTGTAAATATTTATGTTTGCACTTAAAGTTCAGTGCTGCCCCTAGTCTTAGAGAAGCACATCTTTTTGCACTCTGCATCACTGAATGCAGTGACTGATAACTTGTAAAAGCGATGGGAATGAACTGTTGAAAGCTTAGCTTTAAACAAAACATCCATATTAATCCCTGCAAGACTATGGGAACATTGTAGAAAAGGGATAGAAGAAATGTAGGAGATGGAGGATGTGCAGAAGTACTGAGAAACACTGTCTTTTAGACATGACAGCTGTCACATGGGTACTGGTAATGGTTACCAGCACAAGGCTTGAACAAGGCTGGGTTCTATCAACACTCTATTACAGATTAGTGTATTAGTTTCTTTCCTTGTTGCTGTGATTAAAAAAACAAAACAAAACAAAAAAAAAAAAAAACCAAAAACAAACCCTAGCAAATGCAGCTTAAGAAAGAAAGTGCTTATTTAGCTTACAGGTTACAGTCTAAGGTCAGAGCAGCAGGAGCCTGAGAGAACTGGTCACGTTATATCCACAGTCAAGAGCAGAGAGCAGAGAAGTAATGCATGTATTCTAGTGCTCAGTTTGCTTTTTCTGTTCTTAGACAAACTTGGGCTCCCTGCTGGGGAAAGGTGCCACCCACATCAGGTGGGTCTTCTCATTAATTAACATAATTAAGCTACTCTCCACCCCTAAACATGCCCCACGCCAACCTAATATAGACAATGCTTCGTTAAGACTGCCTTCCCAGGGCTGGAGAGATGGCTCAGAGGTTAAGAGCAAGGGCTACTCTTCCAGAGGTCCTGAGTTCAATTCCCAGCAACCACATGGTGGCTCAAAACATCTAAAATGAAATCTGATGCCCTTTTCTGGTATGCAGGTGTACATACAAACACACATTGTATACTAATAAATAAATCTTAAAAAAAAAGACTGTTTTCCCAGTGATTCTTGATTGTAAGCATAATACTGAAAAAGGGAATGTCTTTACAGTTCTAGCCCTCCCTAAAGAATATAGGAAGTTAATGGCTGCTTGGGGAGAAAGTTATTTTCCTCATTGCTGTAGCTACTGGTAAATAGACCTTGCTCAAGTAAATAAGTCCTCACCCATGCTCATGCAAGCAACCCTAATTAAATACAGCAGGCCACAACAAAAAGACATAAAGGTAGGAGGGGGTCTTGTTTGGAAAAAGTTCAGTGGAAATAGGAAGGAGTAAGAGAGATACTAGGAAGGAGAAAATGATTAAAGAAATATATGTGAAATTGTGAAAGGATAAATTTTTTAAATATAATTTTTAAAAATTTACTTAATTTTATTCTTTGTGCATAGGTAGGAAGGTGTCTGAATCCATGGAACTGAAGTTACAGAAGGTTGTGAGCCTCCCTGTGGGTGCTAGGAATCGAACCCAGGTCCTATAGAAAAGCAGCTGGTGCTCTTAACCATTGGGCCATCTCTCCAGATATAAGTTTTAAAAGTTTTTATTTCATATAAGGGTAGACACAGCTCCAAATGCTTTTCCTGCAGAAGCCTGAGCCCATGAAACATGAGCCAGGTGCCTATGGGGTGTACACTGTGAGATATGGGCAGCTAAACAACCCAAGTAGCTCTGGCTCTCTGAAAAGGTCTTCTGGACCTCTTCCCCTGTGTGGCTGGAGCTGCACACAACAAAAGTATAAAGATCCTAAATGCAGCTGGGAGTGGTGACCTGTGCCATTAATTCCCAGCACTTGGGAAGCAGAGGCAGGCTGACTTCTGTGAGTTCATGCCTAACTTGGTCTAGATACTGAGTTTCAGGGCACCAGAACTACACAGGGAGACTCTGTCTCGATAAAATAAAATAATAAAATAAAAGATCGTACATCCCAACCACTCACCTTCAGTGACATGAACAAGGGTGAAGACTGTTTTACAGTTGATGCTTGGCTACACCACACTGGCAAGCCTGCTATAGCAGAGTGTCACAGTTATAGTGTAGCCAACACTCTCTGTCTTTATAGCCATATACCATCCTTGAATATCAGGAAGGCAGATAGTTCTCAGCCCAGCGATGCGTGGCCCAAGCCCTTTAAGAGCTATTTCAGGAAAAAAAATTTTACATCCTCAGGTTGTAACCCTGCCATACAGACACTGGAATTAGTCCTGGAAGTCTACTCTAAAAAGACCTTACTGGCTCCATCCTCTGTGGTTCATAAATTTCTGAGCTAGCCTAGGGACTTAAAGGGGGCAGTGGTGCTTGTGCCACTGAGCAGAGATGTAAGGACACTGTTTTCAGACTCAAGTGGCTCCAAATTAGAGGTACAGAAATTAATGTTTGCCATCTCAGCACCCAGAGGAAAGCAGCATAAAGAGGCAGGGAGGCACCTAGCCGACCTCACCACGACTAGAACCTGACAAATGCCTCTTGTCTCCTCAGGTCAGGAGCTCAGTCCTTTCCATGCAAAGCCATTAAGGCAGCCATTCAAGAAGGCAGGGCTAGCCCGGTGTGGTGGCATATGCCCTTAATCACAGCACTCCTAGGGGCAGGCAGATCTCTGTAAGTTTGAGGTCCTGCGTCAAGTAGAAAGTTCCAAGGACCATCAGGGCTACATAGACAAACTATCCTGTCTCAAAACCAAACAAAACAACAAAAGAGAAAGCAGGGCTGAAGCCACCTGCCCTCAGACCATCTTTCTGCTATCCCTCTGTGGGATCTGCAGCATCTGAAACAGTTTCAGTGGTCTTGCTACCACCATTAAAATTAAGGGAAGACAAGTATCATCAGATGATACTGAATTGCCAAAAGATTTTAGCAAATCCAAGCCTGGAAATAAAAGTCACTTGGGACCTAGTACCACTGATTTGTAAAATAACTAATGGACTAGTTGGTTATTCTTGGAGTGATGTTAACAAGGGACTAATGGGGAAACAGGTACTTGCTTGTCACAGAAAGTCAGTAAAACAAATCCATTCCTTTAGACTGAGTTGCACTTGGTTGCTTTAGGCAAAGCAGAATAAGTCTTTCAAAAACAAGATTTGGGTTTAATCCCAGTACTTGGGAGGCAGAGACAGATCTCTGTGGGTTCAAGGCCAGCCTAGTCTACAGTGAGTCCAGGACAGACAGAGCTTATAATGAGACCTTGTCTTAAAAACAAAACAAAACAAAACAAAACAAAAAAACAGAACAGTAAATTAAAACCAAGAACCATGGTCACCCCAACTCTAGCTATATCACAGGCCAAAGAGAAAGGGCCACACCCGGGTCCCAGGAGAGTGCAAGTCTTCCTATTCACCCCATTTTCTAACATGTTAATTCGTTAATTCTGGTCAATTGCTCCTACACTAAAGAACGTTGGACAAAAAGAAATTAAGATAAAAGACTGAAAAACAGATCAGTGAAATCAGGGGTTTCTAGAGCCAAGACAGAGTGATCTGGGACTTGGTGAGGACTGAAGGTCCCTTTTCCTTCGTCCTCTCACAGAGACCCATCCTGAGCTACCTTACATTTCCCTTTCCTTAATGTGAGTTTTCTGTAAGGGTCACAAACTTGAGTGGCTGTCCACACCCACACGGAACAGGGAGAAGCCCACACAGCTGTCACATAGGAAGTTTGGCATATAGAGATTCCTAGCAACCAGCAGGTTCTGGAGTGTTTATGAAAGGGTTCCCCCTGCCCTGCCAGCGTATGTTCCCTACTACTCTGGGGGTAGTGCCCCATCACCCTGACCTCAACAGGGGCCTTCAGCTGCAGATGGGCCTGCAGTCCTTATTCTGAGCACAGTCTCTCTGTACAATTACTCAAAGGATGCCCCACTGAACAGAGGACAAAATGCCAGAATTTGGGCTCCCTGCCCCACTGCCACTAAAGGCTTGCTTAGGGGCATAATTAAATGGAAACACATTGTGGCTGTCCCAGTGAGGGCCCTGAGGTATCCCTGCTCTGCACTATCATGACCCTAGTGAGCATCAGGAGACTAAATCAGATTCTCAGTGACCAAGTGACCATGGAAACTGAGACAAAGTCACTCCATAGTCAGACTTACCAGCAACTGCTCCTGCTGAGGGCTTAATCACATAAGGAGTCAAAAGCAATAGTGAAGACTAAAGGTTGCTTAAAATGTCAAGGGCAATGTCCGCTCATTTGCAAGCACACATTTTTCCTCACCTGTGGCAAATGCAACTGAAGACCCTCACTGAGAACAGGCTGGCGAGATGGTGTTTGGTCCAAGTGCAAATTGAAGACAGTAGCCAAGGCAGACTGTGCAGCCCGGGCCTTGGCAAGCTTCTTATTTCTCCCTGAGCCCTCAAAAAACTGGCCATCTACCACCACGGACATGACAAAGCTCTTGGCATGGCTCTCCCCGCTCTCAGAGAGGAAGTCATACTTCAACCCTGGGCGCAGCTCATTCAAGATCATCACAGGATTCTTCCCACTTGGGGGCGGGAATGGTGGTGGGATGGGCAGAGGAGGCTGAGTGAGGCTGGCAGGTACTGGGGAGGCAGAGAGGCTAACGTCTCCACTTGAGCTGAAGGAGTCATCTCCATTTGAGCCTACATAGAAGGGTGGCTCTGACTTGTCTGGAGTCTCGAAGCCATTGAAGAGTGTGTCAGGGAAGTCAGCCTGGTCAGACGTGAAGTCTGTGTTCACAGAGAGGGTCCTTCCCATGGCCAGGTGGGCCTCAGAGGCATTGGGAAACTGAACAAAAGACCGCAGGGCCTTCTCAGCAGCATGGAGTTTTGCCTTTTTCTTTGTGGGGCCTGAGCCTTCAAAGACCTGCCCATTCACCTCCACAGACATGACAAACAGAGGCGCATGCACGGGTCCTGTCTGGGACAGCAGCATGTACTGTAAGCCAGGCTTGATTTCGTTCAGCTGCATCAGGGCGTTCTTGGGCAGAACAGGCCCCGGTGTTTTTCTTCGCTTCTTCAGGCGGTACTTGGAGTGGCCATTGCTGCCCTCCTCCAGGGGCCGCTTCCTGCTGGTGCTACCACCACCCCCGTTGGAGAGTGGAAGACCCTCGCCAGGCCCAGGTGTGCTGCTGTCCTTGGGGGGCATGTTGTCCAGATTGCGGTTTTCCTTAACATCAGTGCTGCTGGAACCTGTGGTGCCCAGAAAGAGTAACTTACAACGCCTTCGTTGCAGGATCTTGTAAATGCAAAATTTATAGATTCCTTTATCTCTTTGTAGCTGGGTGAGTGATGTGTGTGTGTATATTTCCTTCCTCAATGCAAATGTGAGGAACTACACACTAACCAAAGATGTAACTGTTAGGGGCTGGAATGTACTTTGAGATTTTTTTTTTTAAACTAACACCTATTGCCTCTTCTAGTTAGTTCAACAATTTCTTCTCCATTAGAAAATAAAAATTTTAAGCTATTTTCTCTGCCAAAGACATCGTATATAGCTCTGTCTTATCAAGATGTTAGATGTTAAGTTAATCCACAAGACTCACAACAAGTCTGAGAAAGTGGCCTCTGAATTCACCAGCACAAAGGCATTTATTTATCTCAGCATACGATTCCTTTGCAAGGTCACTAATCTCAACCGACACAGGTTTTAAACTACAGCACTTCTCAGAAGAGGAGGGTGCCATCTAGAAATCTGTTTTTACAGCTCACTTGAGGTTCCAAATACCTAATCAACATGTGATTATTTGTGTCTTAGTTTATGCATCAATCATAGAAAACTGTTTATCTAATAAGGTAAAGTATTAGGACTTCACAGAACTTATTTTTGAAGAATGATGCATCCACTGAATATTTTTCATTATATTTAAACACTATTTGCTTCAGAATCTTTAACAGAATTTATGCTAGAAAAAAAATAAGAACAAGACACAGAACTGGAGCAGCAGGAAAGCTGTGCTCCCTAATTTCACAATATGTCAGCAAACCTGCCTTTCTAAAAACAGCTGGTCGGTTTCCAGAATAACTTGGTGACCATACCTTTTAAATGTACTCTACATAGCAAAATAAGATGATTTTGATCTTTAAAAGGGAAATAAATGTCAGGCATGGTGATGCAGATCTCTTATTCTACCACTGAGAAGGGGGTTGAGAGAGGACAGAATAGGCTACTTGTATAGCCACGACCTTGTCTTAACTTCCCACCAGGCAAAAAGACTATTCTCTCAAAGTGGGGTGTATTAGGTCCTCCCTAGTTTATCAAGCTTCCTAAAAAAAGAAAAAAATAATTCTTCTTTTATCATTCAGTTTTGCGGTCCTGTGCTCTGGGCCTGGGCAGTGTGATCTCCAGCCGCTAGCTCCTAAAATCCAAAGTAAGTCTTAACTGATGAAAATATTCCTAAACACAGTAGCTTTGGGGGTCGATTTCTACCATGCACCACACCAACAGGTTTTCTTTATGTCAAACAATCTGAAAACACTAAAAATGTTCCTCGGCAAGCCCGTGGGCAGGGTTAATGTTATGGACATCTTGGTTGTTGCTGTCAGTCTCTGGAGTTAAGGATCACAGATGCCTAAGGGTCGTCATTATTCAGCTGAGACAGCAAAGACTACCAAGATAAACTCAGTCCATGGAAAATCTCATGTGTGTGGTGGGGAGGGGGTCTCTCAATAGACATCCCTTCCCAGAATACTCCCGACACACACACCACTTCTCCCAGCTGACAAAGCTAATGGAATGGGCACTAAATTTTCATTTATAACATCCTCCAGCAAAAGACCGGTAGGTTACTCCTTTCGGTACTCACGGAACAAAAGATGAAAAGGCAGAGCAAAGACAGGTAGAGAGATTAATAAAGGGGAGAACATCACATACTACGTTCTGCTCACAGTTCAAGTTCCCAGTAAACAGAATTATCAGAAGAGAAATGCATGTCATCAGCAAGGCACTCCAACATACACTTAGCCAAACATTAGTGATGCCAAACAGCAAGATTAAGAGAGAAATACACTTTCTGTGAAAGTTGAAATCATTCTCAACTCATGCTTCAGAAGCAAAAGTACCCATCACATATTATCAAGAAAATGCTCCTGAGCAAAAAATATAAAATAATCTAATTAGAGACAGAGCCCACTCTCAGCTGGAGCACTCTCTCTCTACATACCACACTGATGCACTCAGAATGTGAAGTGAATTACAGTGGAACTTCTACTGCTTTCAAAAATCACAAGAAAGGCAGGCCTGACATCTGAAAAGTTTGCACTAGACCCAAAAGTTTACTTTTACAGAAATATTATTGGGGGGGGGGACCCTTCCTTAGTTAAATTACCCAAGGCTCAATGGCTATGGCCACAGCTAAAGACATAACCCACAGTCCCCAGCTAATAGGTAATTTTAGGGACACCTTTACACATCCCGTGGTAGAGGGGAAGTTTACTGGGTTGGCACACCAGTGGCAATACTGTCTGAAACGCAGAGTTTAAAACCTGGCAAAGCTGAGAGTGATGGGTGGATCTGCCAGCAAAATTCCACAGCTTAGAACATCTCAAGAGCAGAACTGATGAGAAGCAACCAATAAGGTGTGGGCAGTGCCCACATCAGCAAAGGCAAATGAATGCCAGCTACACTACTCACAGTGGCACTGGGCAGCTGCTTCATGCTGGCCAGTGGCCATTCTCAGAGTAGAGGATGTCTGCTGCACAGCACACCCCAGATCCAGTGCAGCCGTGGGGGCTCAGAGTTGCCTCACATGGTGCTGTTAGGCTCTGGTGTCCACTGGGCTGAGTTCCAGAGAGTGTGCTAAGCCTGGCTCTCACGGCCATACCACCCCCAGGACAATTTGGTTCTGCTGTGCAGCTGCATGCTCTTCCTACAGACAGAGCACCTTAGCTGGGAAAGTGCCTTCTTCCAGGCAACTTCCCATTTAGACCTGTTCCTCTCTGGGACTGAGAGTGGGCAGAAGTGACTGTTAACTCACAAAGAACAATGCCAAGGGAGGAAACGCCGCTGTGCCTGAGGCCCCATACCCACAGCCCCGTGGAGGACGGTGTGGCAAGCAGAAAGCCCCAGTGAGGGTTTGGTTCACACTAGCACCAATCGCGTTCCAGTCTTCAGAGATTTAAGATCACGTGGACAGCCTTCCCTCCAGTGCAGGAGCAGTGACTGTGTCTGAAGGGAGCTTTATGAACTGTTATCCCAGTGACCAGGTATCTGAGTCAATCAAAAAGATTTTCTTGAGTTTATACTGGTGAAAGTTCAGAGCTTTAGTATAAGAACCACAACTTCACATGAAGCCGCACAGCATTATGAGACAGGCACCTAGAGGCATGTTTCTGGAATAAAAATGATGGTCCCATGATGATAATGAGGAATGAAAACTCTAGATAGGTGGCTGTAAGGAAAATGTCCACAGTAAATATTTATGTCTATTATATAAAAACCCACCACTGCCAACAGCCCACATCGTACAAAACATCAAACTGCTCTTATTGATCAAATTTATAAAAACGCTAAAATTTTAATTTTACGTGAACTACTTTGGCACTATTCGATAGACCTAGATCTTACTCATATTCTCTTCATCTTCTATGTCCATGGTAAAATGCTTTTGAGGGTTTCTTGACTGGCGGAGACCACTCTTGTCTGGAAGACAGCAAGAAACAATATTTAGTGTGTGATCCCAGCAAAATGAGGTATAGTGTCTTTGTGTACTGATCACCACATCACTGCAATTAAAAAAAAAAAAAGAATGATAAGAAGCCTGCCATCTGAAAAGAGAAAGCCTCAGTCTCTCTCATCTCTTCTCAGCATGTTCTAGGACCCCAAGAGACCCCTGACACAGGTGGCTTACAGATAGGAACCTTGGAAGTAAGAAAGGAGTCACCACAAAGGAGGCCTAGAGCAGCGTCTGGGAACCTCATGCTCTACTCTAGGAAGTAAAGGTCCACTAAGGGTTCTGGACCAGGGACATAAGGGCCTGCTGTCAACAACAATGCCATAGCTGAGAACCCAACAGGACTCCAGCTGCTTGCCATCCAGCCTCTGCCCTCACAGGTCTATGAATGGGTGATAAAGTGACATCACATAGCAAGATCCCCAAGTATTTCACCCACACTTCCATGCACCCCAACAGCACATCACAGGAGGGCAAAACGTGTATAGTAGCTTAAATTAATATAACTTTAATCTAACATGATTCCTTCACCACACACAATTACCATTTCATTAGCAGGAGAAACCAAGAAAAGATCTAAAATAAAATTTCAGCTGCCCAATCACTAATAAACAAAAGGTTCTCATCTCACCAAATATTTCTGATAAATTACAATTAAGAGAAAAATATATGCAAATTTTGAAACCAATATTGCTTCATAAACAAAATTTGTTTTATCAATATCAATAAAGTAATTTCCTTGCTTTTTAGGAAAATGGTGATTAAATATGTTAGGAAGCACATATATCTCATAAAACACTTGCATAAAATAAACACAAATTTTATGACAATCACTTGTTAATAATTTTATTCTCTTTTTTTTTCTGGCAAATGTAGTGTTAAACACTGATGGAGTTTCTACAAAGAATCCTTTTATTCAAGGGGCCAGAGAGATGATGGCTCAGTGCTTGCAAGCATTAGCTGATCTTCAGAGGACCCAAATTTGATTCTCATCACCTACATGGAGACTCAAAACAGTCTGTAACTTCAGTCCCAGAGGATTATGATACTGTCTGTGGCCTCCATGGGCACTACACATACAAGGTTCATACACATACATACATACATACATACATACATACATACATACATACATACAT